>NW_026778963.1:12500-47500 GCF_030144855.1 Hypanus sabinus | reverse complement strand
GCAGGGATTTCGTTGTCTTTTGCCGGGGAGAGATGAGGAGAGAAGACGCGAATGGAGAGAGCTGGTAGACCGCCGGACGGAGTGGACGGAGCGAGGGTCCGAGGGTCGGGGGAGGTCGACGGGGAACAAATGCGCAGAACCGTGAGCTCCGGCGCTTTCTCCTTCGACTGATCCATGAGAATGGGCCCTTTTCTCTTTTATTTTTGCTTCTTTACTCACCCTAGAGTCAAATTAAGAATTGTAAAGCACAATCGTTTAATCGCAAATTGTGTTCTGTTTGTTATTTCGTGGTACTGATTTGTAACAGGGGACACATCACGCAACATCCAGCCAAACAAGATTTCTTAGCGCTTGGCCGGGTCAAGTGCTGTCTTCCCCTAGATTAAGCCGCTAGTGGAACCGGGAGTTACAGCAGCATTTAATATGGTGTGATTCTCATTGAGGCCTCCCGTTCATTTTGCTTCCATACTGGTTTTCTGCAGCGCATTCCTCAACAACATTCTTATAGTTGCTTCTAGCCTCTTTGAAAATCTTCTGCTTTCGTTGCTGATTGGGAAAATATTTTTTTTTTAATTTGAGTATCTCATCCGATCTCTTACAGCCCTGAAACAGAAGAGGTTCGGCAGATGCTGGGAATCTAAACCAGAACTCACACGCACACACACACACACACACACACACACACACACACACACACACACACACACACACACACACACACACACACACACACACACACACAGTGTTGGAAGAACTCAGCAGGTCAGGCAATACCCGCCAAAAGAACATCGGCAGGTATCCTGACCTCTGCACGAGACTGGCAGCTGTTGGTGGACTTCGAAAGCAGCCACCACCCTGCGACCAGACATTGTCCTTGTGTCGAGTCTACGAAGCAGGTGGTGCTGCTGGAGCTGACAGCCCCATGGGAAGATCGCTTGGAAGAGGCCTTTGAAAGGAATCTCTCCAAGTACGCAGCACTGGTCAGACTGGACGGAGAGCGAGGTGTCTCCCAGTGGAAGATGGTTGTAGGGGATTCGCAGCCCGCTCTGTAGCCAGAGGCTTCAGCAATTTGGGCCGAGGGAGAGAGGAAGAGGAGAGCCCTCCGCAGTACCACCGATGCGGCAGAGAGGGCCTCAAGATGGCTGTGGCTCAAAAGAGGGGAGCCATGGAGTCATAATTCGCTGGCTAGCTGGACACAAGCTGGGGTCTGATCAGCCCCGGCTGGGTCACCTGGAGGAGGGTGTATGATGTTGAAAGACCCGAAATACCCGATGATTCCAGGAACATCACTGAAGATGGGTCCAGAGGCATCAGTAAATGTATGTACACAGTCATCGGGACTGGAAAGGAAGGGGGAAGAAGCTAGATTACGAGGTTTGGTGGTGGTGAGGACACGAGAATGATTCCGGGAGTGAAAAGGTTAACGTGCGAGGGTGCTTTTGATGGCTCCGGGACTATACTCGCTGGGTTTAGGACAAAGATGGGACGCCTCGTTGGAAACTGCCGAATTCTGAAAAGCGTATGCAGAACGGACGTGGAGGAGATGGTTCCCATCGTGGGTGAATCTCGGACCAGAGTGCACAGCTTCAGAATAGAGAGGCGTCCCTTTAGAACAGAGACGAGAAGGAATTTCTTGGGTCAGAGGCTGGCCAATCTGTGGAGTTCGTTGCCGCGGGCGAACGTGGAGGCCATGTCTCTGGGTGATGAGTTCTTGATTAGCCAAGGAGTCAAAGGTTACGGGGAGAAGGCAGGATAATGGGGGTTGAGAGGGATGGTAGATCAGCCGTGACGGAATGGTGGCGCAGACTCGGTAGGCAGAGTGGCCTAATTCTACTCCAATGTTTTATGGTCTTATGGCCTTTTGGAACACCGCCGGTTACAGACCTCCCCGCAGAATACCACCACTCCATCTACTGCCACCCCCTGCTTTCTGTGGGCAAGCCAACTCCCAATCCATGCAGCGAAGCCTCCCTTAATCCCATGCCTCCTACCATTTATTTTAGTGAGCTTGCTATGGGAAACCTTGTCGCACCCAATGCGAAAATCCGTATATGACACATCCAATGCGCTACCTTCATCCAACAGTTCCACTACCGATGTAAGACTCTGTCAGTACCTCCAGTTGAACTTTTGTGTGTTTCCCCCCGCTGTCAGTCTGTGGTTTTGTATTGCCGTGTGCTCCTGTCTCCACTCCTGCTCTCCTCCGGCCCTTGTATCACTGAGTACTCCGTCTTTCACCTGTTCCTCATTATTACCTGTGTTGCTGCCACCCGTGTCTCATTGTGCTCCACCTATCATCCGCCTCTTTATTTATTGCTCATTTGTTTATTTCAGTCCTGTGTTTTCACCAGGTTGTGCCAGTGAATTTTCCTGAGCCTTTCCAGCATTCGTATCCGTACCCTGTCCGTCCAAATATCGACTCTACCCGTTTCCCGATTCCGGTTTTTGGATTTCTCTGGATGTTTTGATCTCTGCCTGAACTTCGGCGCCGACTTTGTTTTTGCACCTCGGGATTTGTTGCTCAATTAGTATCACAGTACCTGGTCTGTGATTGGATCCCTGCTTCCGGCGTCCTGACAGACTAACAGGTCTATAATGCCTAAGGTTATCCCTGTTTCCGTTCTTGAACAATAGAGTAACATCTGTCACCCTCCGATCTTCCAGTGCTAATCCTGGAAAGATCTTCGCCAAAGGCGCGTCAGTCTCTTCCCCCCACTTCCCGTAGTAACCTGGGGCACATCCGGTCCGGCACCTGGGACGTATCGATCGTAATGTTTTTCAGAAGTTCCAACACACCTCCTGTCTTAACGGCGCGCCACGTTGTAGCATAGTAGCATGCCCTCACATTCGTCAGGGTCCCTCTTTCTGGTCAGGTGTTCTCCTAGGCACCTTCCTCCCACCTCCGATCGGTCCTCCCCTCACTCTGGTCATCCTCATGTTCGTTATGTATGCGCAGAACGCCTTGGGGTTTCCCAAAATCCTTCGCATTTTCCTTCAATTCTCATACATCCCTTCCTGGGAACTTTGTAATGCCCCAGAGCCCTGTCAAGACGCCTGGCTTCCTGCACGTCAAGTTAGCTTCTCACTTCCTCGTGTCTAGATGTTCCACGTGCCTTGTCAAATACAGTTCCTTCACCCTGCCAATCCTTTCCTTTCCTCTTTGAGACAAGCCTATCGGGAACCCCCTGCAAGATCTTTCCTAAATACCTTGCGTATTTCCGTCGTCCATTTCTCTGGGCCATATCTGCTTCCAAGTTACGCTCCCACGTTTCTACCTAATAGCATCATGATTCGCCCTCCACACAGTCTGCTCCTGTCTCTGCACAAGGCTATGGTTAAGGTCGGGGAGTACAGGTCACTGTCTCGGAAATGCTCACGCACCGAGTCGTCTGTCACCCGACCATGTTCCTTGCGCGGCAATTGATTGGTAGATCCAATATGGCCTCTCTTCTAGTCAGCATGTCCATATATTATACCAGGAATAGTTTCTGGACGCGCCTTACTGATTCTGCCCCTTCTGCACGAAGGAAGTGTCAACTGGAGAAGCTGAAGTCCGGGTTGACAACAATGCTATTCCAAGATTTGCCTCCCGATCTGTTCCTCGGTGTCTCTATAGCAATTGGAAGGTGGATGGCGGGGGGTGGGGGGAGTCCTATAGTATACCCCCAATAGACTAGGGTGCAGGGATTCCAAATCTTTGGCATCCATGGGCCTCCGCCACTTAACCGAGGGGCCCGTAGATCCCAGGTGGGGAACCCCTGCAATAGAGAGAGCGCGCCTTTCCTGTTTCTGAGATCCGTTCACACCGACTCAGTCGGCAATCCCTCCCTTTCTGCAGCTGCGTCGCTATCCCTGATAGCCTATCCTACACCCCCGCCACTTCCGCTTCCTTCCCGGTCCCTTCTGAAATATCCAACCCTCGGAGAATTCGGCTGCCATTCTGTGCGTGTGATAGGAAAACCTTCGTTAATGGCCGCAAAGTCGTAGCTCCCAGAGCTAATCCACATTATAAGTCGATAACGCTTGTTTCTGATAGGTTTTGCGTTAAGCCCACTTGAACTCATCCAACGGACTATATTTATGCCATGTTCTCTGACAAGCCATCTTCACGGCCTCTCTACACGTTGCATCTACCTCCATGCCAACCATCATCTGACCTCGCTATCTCTCCGGCAACCTAGGTCGACCCCTCCCCAGCGGCTCGCGCAAACCCGTCCGCCGGGGTCATTGATCCGCCTCGAGCTCGGGTGTATAACCCGCCCCTTTTGTCGATGACGCACTCCCCATCCCCACAGGAGATCCCAGTGGTGCAGAAATAGGAAACCCTGCCCCTAGACCAATTTCTCCGGCCTCGCAGTCATTTGCCAAAATCAACCTCGTCTGGCTCCCGCCGGCGCGTGGCGCAGGCAGCCGGCCAGGGCTCGGTCCCGCTCTTTCACCTTACCCACTTAGCCCGTTGTGCTCTCTGATTAGGATCTCAATCCCTTTCCTGATTACGTGGCTGGTGCCCGCACTTGCCATGGCTTGTGGCCGCTCTCCTTCCCCGGATGCTGCGAACTCGACTTGAGACGTCCCTGACCTTGGCACCTGGGAGGCAGCACGTTTATCATCCGGCAGTCTTTCATGTCCACAACGTCGTCTATGTGCTTTCCTGACTATTGAATCTCCTATCACCACCGCCCTCCCGCTTCTATCCCTAGCTACATAGCCAGACTCAGTGCCAAGACCTGGCCGTTGCGGGCTCACCCATAGTCGGGTCCCCCTCCCCAACTCCCGAACCGTATCCCAAACGGTTTGCACAGACACGGGGTAGTCTGATGTTCGCCTGTTTTCTATGCCACGCCTGACAGTCGCCCGGCTACCTGCCTCCTTAGGTATGACGCCCCCCCACCCATATCACATAGGAGCAGAACTCGGCCATTCAGCCCATCGAGTCTGCTCCGCCTTTCCATCATTGCTGTTCCCGGATCCCACTCAACCCCATACACCTGCCCTTTCACCATATCCTTTGCTGCCCTGACCAATCAGGAAACGATCACCTTCCACCTTAAGTACACCCATAACTGGGACCCCACCGCAGTCGGTGGCAGAGCATTCCACAGATTCACTACTCCCTGGTTAAAAAACTTCCTCCTCACCTGTGATCTAAATAGTCGCCCCTCACTTTTGAGGCTGTGCGCTCCAATACTGGTTACTCCCACCAGATGAAACATCCTCTGCGCATCCCCCCTACCTGTCCTTTCAACGTTCGGTAGGCTATAATGAGTTTCCTTCCCCCCCACCCCACCCCCCGCATTCTTCCCAATTCTAGTGAGTTCAGGCCCAAAGCTGCCAAACGCTCCTCATACGTTAACCCCTTCATTCCTGCAATCATCCTCGTGAGCCTCCTCCGGACTCTCTCCAAAGACAACACACCCTTTCTGATATACGTGGCCCCAACACTGTTGCCAGCACTCCAGGTAACTGTTGACCATGCTCCAATGCTCCCTGTAGCTTCCACCCTTCGCCTGCTCGTCCTCCTGTAGGTCATCCAGTTCCAATTGCAGTTCCCTAACACTGTCTTGCAAGGAGCTGCTCCGAGGTGCGCTTGCCTGCAGTTGCTGCCATCAGGGACGCCGGGGTCTCCCGGGACTTTCCACGTCCTGGAAAAGGAGCATGTCCGACTTCCCGCAGGAGGCAGGTAGCTGGGCCACCGCCAGGAGAATTAAGGGGAAATAGACAGACTCCGGATTCATCTGCGTTGCTCAGCATATACAATTATAAAGAAAGAAAGGGGCACTTCAAAACCAATTTCCAACTCAGAAAACTCTGAGTTTCTGTTCACCCTAACTGCCGAGTCCCAATGGCTTTCCTTTCGGAAAAACAGCGACTAAATAACATGAGGTTCCAGGAGGGCTTGCGGCGTGACTTGTTGCCTCTCTTTGCGTACAGAGATTATGTTACAGCGAGCATGATGTAAGTCTCAGTTCTAGGACTTGGCAGCGTTGATCTTTCATGTTTATAAACCCCCTCCTCCACTCGGTTGACTCGGCTTTCGGATTACTGACATTTCAAGTGCAACATTGCTCACCCCCTGAACTCGTATCTGCAATACCGATGTGGCTCCCTCGCCCGATTAGAGATCCAGCAAGTTTTTGGAAATTCTCGGACCTGTAAAGGCTTCTCGGCTCCACTGCCTTTTTTTCAAACCGATCAAACAGCTTTAGTTTTCAGATCTGTTTTTACATTCCTGTGTGTGTGTGTGTGTGTGTCTGTGTGTGTGTGTGTGTGTGTGTGTGTGTGTGTGTGTGTGAGAGAGAGAGAGAGAGAGTGTGAGTGTGTGTGGAAACAGCTTCTTCAAGCCTAGGGCTGAATGGATGCAGTCTTACGAGAATGAGTGAAGTTCAGTGCACTTCGTGGTATTAAGTCGAAAAGTGATGGAGAGAGAGAAAGAGAGTTTGAATGTTGGTTTATCTTCCAAATCCGATGTCGATGCCGATGACGATCCTCCACGCCCGTTCCCGAAGCTCACGACTTGCGACCACAACAAAGGGGACCGTTCTCCTGTGGTGGAAATATCAACCCAGGCGAGGGTTGGACACACGAATAACTCCCCACCGATCACACCCTTTTCACACTGATCGAGTCTCCTGGCCGGTCCTCCAAAACCCACCTTTTCACAACAAAGCCCATTCAGTGTCCAAAACCGAGTGCCTGTAGGTCTACCAGCTGATCTGCTATTTATCTCACCGTGCTGAACGCCAGCTGTCCATCAAATAACGCCGCCCTCGGTCACCATGGCGACCCGGAAGCTGCTCGTTGCTCTCCCTCTGTAAGAACTCACAAGCAGGCAGTGTCCGTGTATATTCAAAACAAGCTTACAGAGAAACCATAACGCTATCTCCAGGCAGTCTTTGTTTCTCTTAATAACAAGGTGCCTGGTGTTGAACAACATCTCCGTCTCTCTTTTGAAAAACACAGTTCAGAGGGGTAATTCACGTCACGCGGGCAACACGCTAAAAAGCCTGCGTTGCTTTGCGCCTGCAGCACTGACATCGTGATACAGGGACTCGAATCGAAACGTCGACCATTCCATTCCTCAGACAGGTACTCAGCCCACCGACTTCCTCCAGCCGATTGTTCCTCATTCCAGATGTCAGCAGCTGCAGTTACTTGAGTCGGCATTGGCACCCTTCCAATGCGCCTTAACCCTCGGCCTAAAATGTGCTCAAAGGCCACCTTAATGGGTGCAACCTGTACCCCGGCTCGCTAACGCAACTCTCTGATCAGCCGATCGCGTGGCAGCTACTCGACCCTGAAAAGCAGGCAGGCACGTCCCAAGAGGTCCGGTTGTTGTCCCGACCCAACATCAGAATCTGGGTAAGGAATGTGATCATAGTGACCCGTGACGGTGGAATGCGTGGCCTAGTGGATAAGGCGTTGGTCTGGTGATCTGAAGGTCACTGGTTCGAGCCTCAGCAGCGCGATGTGTCCTTGAGCAACAACACATTGCTCTGCGATGACACCGATGCCAAGCAACTTGGTGCCCTTCCCTTGGACAACATCGGTGGCGTGGAGAGGGGAAGGCCTGCAGCTTGGGCAACTGCTGGTCTCCCATACAACCCTGCCCAGGCCTGCGCCCTGGAAACCTTCCAAGGCGCAAATCTATGGTCTACCGAGATTAACGGATGCCGGTGGATATGATTGTTGATGCCAGACGGGGCGTCTTGCCTATCTCAGGAACTGCTAATCTCCTTTAGAACCATCGGAACCAGTAGAACCTATTTTTTTTCTAGAGTTTGCAGAGAAGGGTGCGAAAACGGAAAGGGAAAGCATGCACGGTGAGCGGGCATTCTGTGAGTGAGAGAGGTCAGAGGAGAACGGCCAGACTGGTTCAAGTCGACGGGAGGGCGACGGTAACTCAAATAGCCACGCGTCACAACAGCGGAGCGCAGAAGAGCAGCGCTGGATGTTCAATACGTTGAGCCATGAAGTGGGTTGGCCACGGAAGCGGAAGTCCGCATTCTGCACCCTGAGGGGGTATTTAATAAAACGGCCACGGAGTGTTCAATCCAACCGAGAGTAAAATATTGCATATCTATGAAATGGTCGTCTACTGAAATCATTTGGAAATTCAGATAGGATGTGTAGAATTGGAGTAGAATGTCCGAGGTCTGAGACTTTATCTGTGCCTTCATCTTTAACTATCGCTGCCGCTTGAACCTATTCAGGGCTTCGACATTATTTTCGTATTTTATTTAATCAAAGTTTCGTTTTTCATTCAGCATACCTCTTTGCATTGGAATCATAACAAGACGCAGTCCGTGGGCCAAGCGGCGGTGTTTTAATTGGCTAATCTAATGTGCTAAAATTATGAGCTACCAGTGCGGGAAACGGGAAATTAATGCAGTCAAAGCCAAAAATAATACAATTGAATGGGCTCTTTTGCAGCTCAGCTTCAATCCACAGAAATGTTAGAAACCTCTAACCGCATTCTACCAGGGTGCCATCGGGAATGTTCTGGCCAGCTGCATCAGCGTCTGGTATGGCATTTGCAGGACATCTGACCGCAAGAGTCTGCGACGGACTGATGAGAGAATCTGCGGGGGTGGTGGGGGGGGGGGGGTTCTCCCCCTGTACAGGGCATGCACCAAAACCACAGCGTTCGGAGAACCCACAGAGACCCCACCCACCCGTCCCACAATCTCTTTGCCTTCCTGGCATTGTCTCCCGACAGGAGGTGCCGCAGCACGGGAGCAAGGACTGTCAGGCTGGGTGTCGGCTTCCTCACACCAGGCTGTGAGGTCTCTCAACAACCTGACGCCACTGACTGCACATTATTGACGGCTGCGCCAGGAGCACTATACTGTTGTATATTTGTCTACATATTGTACATGCACTTGGTATCAACCTGTACATCTATGGATTGTTCTTCAATTTACTGTTAATGTTATTGTGTTGATACTATTTGATGTGTAATACAGAAAATCTACATGTGTGTGTGTGTGTGTGTGTGTGTGTGTGTGTGTGTGTGTGTGTGTGTGTGTGTGTGTGTGAGTGTGTGTGTGTGTGTGTGTGTGTGTGTGTGTGTGTGTGTGTGTGTGTGTGTGTGTGTGTGTGTGTGTGTGTGTGTGTGTGTGTGCAACTGTCAGGTTGGGTGTCAGCTACCTCCCACCAGGCTGTGAGGTCTCTCAACAACCTGACGCCGGATGAAGCCCACCTGGTCACGGGGAAAGCGTGCAAACCTCTTTCAGGCAGCAGCAAGAATTGAACCCGGGTCACTAGTACTGTGAAGCGTTGTTCTAACCAACCCGGGTACATGCAGCCCCTCAGAGACCGTGTAAGGGATGACATAAGCGCGCACGCACACACATAGTGCATACATATATCCAAGTGAGATAGAATTCTGTATATATATGAATTCTACCCTCATAATTTTATTTCGCTTGGAACCAGCACAGTTGGTACACAAGGTGGATTTCAAAAAGCTGTTTTCTGGCTTCATGCACCTGAGCAATTTCAGGATAGATCAGCAGAAAGTATTCTTTGTGAGCAATGTTATTGCACGCCTCCATGGCAGCTGTTCACCGTCCCTCACAAATAACTCTCTGTCTCCGCACCAGTTTGCCACGATTTCCACCGCTGTGCTAAGTGGGCCACTGCAGACACTGTGCACGCAAGAGGCTGATGCAAAGCCATGCGAGGGTAGATCGCTTGACATAATACATTCCTGATTCCCAGCATAAGGGAAGCATTATGCCGTTTACCAGACTGGAACAGTTCTAGCGTAGTAATGCACCTGTGATTTTTTTAACTCCCTTTTCTGTCTCCTCCTCTGATCCCGCAGCCTGCACACCTTCCGTGCCGGAGCTGTATTTGCGTTGTAATTAGGAAGCAGTATCATTGTGTGAGTGATCTTTTGGTTTGGTGTAAACCAGCGGTTCCCAAGCTGGGGTCCACGGACACCTTGCTGAGTGGTATCGGTCCATGGTATAAGAAAGGTCTGGAACACCTGGTGCAAACGAAGCAAAGCTGACTGAAACTTAAATTTGCAGTTGGGGAAACCCCTTCATCAATCTTTTTATCACTAATACAGTAACAAAACGTGCATTTTGTGCTGCATGAAAATATTATTTTATTATTGAGATACAGCGCAGAATAGGCCCGTTGAGCTGCACCAACCAGCAACTCCCAGATTTAACCGTCCTAATCACCGGACAATTTACAGTAACCAACTAACCTACCAAACGGTACGTCATTGGACTGTGTGGAGTGGGGGAAGCACCCGGATGAAGCCCACGTTGTCACGGGGAAAGCGTGCAAACCTCTTTCAGTCTGCAGCAAGACTTGAACCCGTGTCGCTAGTACTGTGAAGCGTTGTTCTAACCAACCCGGGTACATGCAGCCCCTCGGAGACCTTGTTAGGGATCTAGAGCTGCAACTTGATGACCTACTGCTTATTAGGGAAAGTGAAGAGGTGATAGACAGGAGCTACAGGGAGGTAGTCATCCCTAGGCTACAGGGGTCAGAAAACTGGGTGACTGTCAGGAGAGGGAAGGGAAATGCCCGGATAGTGGAGAGCACCCCTGTGGCTGCCCCCCTCAGCAACAAGTATATCGTTTTGGACGCTGTTGAGGGGAACGGCCACGGTGACCGGGACTCTGGCACTGAGCCTGGCGCTGTTGTGCAGGAGGGAAGGAGGGAGAAGAGGAATGCGGTAGTCATAGGGGATTCCATAGTTAGGGGAACAGACAGGAGATTCTGTGAGCCTGGTAGAGATACCCGCATGGTGTGCTGCCTCCCAGGTGCCAGGATACGGGATGTCTCGGATCCGGTCCAGAATGTTCTGAAGGAAGAGGCGAGCAGCCAGCGGTCTTGGTACATGTTGGCACCAATGACATAGAGAGAAAAAGAGAGGAGGTCCTGAAGAGAGATTTCCGGGAGTGAGGAAGAAAGCTGAGAAGCAGGACCTCCAGGGTAGTAATCTCAGGGTTGCTACCTGTGTCATGTGCTAGCGAGGGCAAGAATAGTAGGATCAGGCTGAAGAATGCGCGGCTGAGAGACTGGTGCAGGGGGCAGGGCTTCTGATTCTTGGATCATTTGGAACGCTTCTGGATGAAGTATGACCTGCTCAAAAAGGACGCGTTACACCTGAACCCGAAGGGGACCAATATCATGGTGGGAAGGTTTAATAGAACTGTTAGGGAGGGTTTAAACTAATTTGGCAGTGGGATGGGAACCGGAATGATAAAGTGGAGGAGGGGGAAAACAGAAATAAATCTAAGATAGTGAGCAGTAAAGATGTTAGGAAGGGGCACATTTGCAGCCATTGGGATGAGTTGCAGGGCAATAAAGTTGCAGTGCAATCAAAGCAAAAATTATCAATACTGGACTTAAGGTGTTATACTTAAATGCACGCAGCATAAGGAATAAGGTGGATGATCTTGTCGTACAGCTACAGATTGGCAGGTATGATATTGTGGCCATCACTGAGACGTGGCTAAAGGATGCACGTCTCTGGGAGCTGAACGTCCAAGGATACACGGTGTATTGGAAGGATAGGCAGGAGGGCAGAGGGGGTGGCGTGGATTTAATAGTAAGAAATTATACTAAATCATTAGAAAGAGATGACATAAGAAGGTGCAGAATCTTTATGGGTTGAGCTAAGAAATCGCAGGGGTAAAAGGACCTTGATGGCAGTTATATACAGACCTCCTAACAGTTGCAGTGAGGTGGACTACAAATTACAACAGGAAATAGAAAAGGCTTGCCAGAAGGGCAGTGTTATGATAATTGTGGGGGATTTTAACATGCGACTGGATTGGAAAAATCAGGTCGGCACTGGATCTCAAGAGAGAGACTTTGTAGAATGTCTACGAGATGGGTTTTTAGAACAGCTTGTTGTTGAGCCCACTAGGGGATCGGCTGTACTGGATTGGGGATTGTGTAATGACCCAGAGGTGATTAGAGAGACTGAGGCGAAGGAACCCTTAGGAGACAGTAATAATAACATGATTGAGTCCACTGTGAAATTTGAGAAAGAGAAGCCGAAATCGGATATGTCGGTATTTCAGTGGAGTAAAGGGAATGACAGTAGCATCAAGTCAAGTCAAGTCAAGTTACTTTTATTGTCATTTCGACCATAACTGCTAGTACAGTACACAGTAAAAACTGAGACAACGTTTTTCAGGACCATGGTGTTACATGACAAAATACAGAAAACTAGACTGAACTACGTAATAAAAAACAACACAGAGAAAAAAAAGACTACTACACTAGACTACAGACCTAATAACCAAAAATATTCAATCCCGCACATCTGCATTCACCCCATCCGCCCACCACCACATTCAGGATAGGGTTCCCCTTGTCCTCACCTACCACCCCACCAGCCTTCGGGTCCAACATATAATTCTCCGTAACTTCCGCACCTCCAACGGGATCCCATTACCAAACACATCTTTCCCTTCCCCCCTTCCCCGATCCACATGGATCGCTCCCTACGCGACTCCCTTGTCTATTCGTTCCCCCCCCCCATCCCCTCCCACCGATCTCCCTCCAGGCACTTATCCTTGTAAGCGGAACAAGTGCTATACCTGCCCTTACACTTCCTCCCTCACCACCATTCAGGGCCCCAGACAGTACTTCAAGGTGTGGCCTTTTATATATTGGTGAGATCCGACGCAGACTGGGAGACCGTTTCACTGAACACCTACACTGTGTCCGCCAGAGAAAGCAGGATCTCCCAGTGGCCACACATTTTAATTCCACGTCCCATTCCCGTTCTGATATGTCTATCCATGGCCTCCTCTACTGTCAAGATGAAGCCGCACTCCAGGTTGGAGGAACAACACCTTATATACCGGCTGGGTAGCCTCCAACCTGATGGCATGAACATTGACTTCTCTAACTTCCGTTAATGCCCCTCCTCACCTTCTTACCCCATCCCTGATATAAGTAGTTTCTCCCCCCCCCTTTTTTCTCTCTTTCTGCTCATCACCCTGCCTGTTCTTCATCTCCCTCTGGTGCTTCCCCCCCCCTTTCTTTCTCCCGAGGCCTCCTGTCCCATGATCCTTTCCCTTCTCCAACTCTGTATCCCTTTTGCCAATCACCTTTCCGACTCTCAGCTTCATCCCACCCCCTCCAGTCTTCTCCTATCATTTTGCATTTTCTGCTCCCCCTCCTACTTTCAAATCCCTTACTATTGTTCCTTTCAGTTAGTCCTGATGAAGGGTCTCGGCCCGAAATTTCGACATTGCTTCTCCTTATAGATGCTGCCTGACCTGCTGTGTTCCACCAGCATTTTGTGTGTGTAGGTTAAATGAAATTCTGGAACCAGAATTTGAAACTTGAAATTCCGTTTCCGCAACTCCCGCCATCCCCCTACCTCCTCGCCCATAGCCAATGTTTACCGTGTTGGAGTCATCTAGAATTTAAGGTTTGGTTTTCCATTTAGTTTGCAAACACAGCTTTTTCATAAACACGAGAGATTTTGCAGATTCTGGAAATGCAGTGTGGCAGCGTCCATTGAGGGGAATAAACAGTCGACGTTTCCAGCCGAGACCCTTCTTCAGGACTGGAAAGGAAGGGTGAAGAAGCTAGAATTGGAAGGTGGGGGAGGGGAACGAGTACAAGCTGGCAGGTGATTGGTAAAACCAGGTGATGGGGAGGCTAGGTGGGTGGGGGAGGGGAACGAGTACAAGCTGGCAGGTGATTGGTAAAACCAGGTGATGGGGAGGCTAGGTGGGTGGGGGAGGGAGAATGAAGAACACAATACTACTACTACTACTACTAATAATAATAATAATAATAATAATAATAATAAATATACATTCATAAAATTGCTTATATACAGAGATTGGCTTTTGTGCATAGTTTGATGCTAGGTTGTACATAAGATGATTGACGGGAAATTAACAAAGTAGTGGTTGATCAGCCTTGCTGCTTTGGAATATTAAATAATTATGAGTCTGTTCGCCCTGGTGTGGATGCTACGTAGCCTCCTCCCTGACGGGACCGAGACGAGTGCATGAGCAAGGTGTATGCAATGGTCCATGATGTTTCTAGCCTTTTCGCGGCACGTTTCTGTGCATATGTCCTTGGTGGCATGAAAGCTTGCGCCGTTGTACAGATTTCGTTACCCGTTGTAAGGCCTTTCTGTCCACCGCAGTACAGTTTCCGTACCTAACAGTGACGCAGTTTGTCCGGATGCCCCCCCCCCATTGTACATCTGTAGAATGACGTGAGTATAGATGTACAAAGTCCACCTCTCTTCAGCCTCCCCAGCAGAGGGGCTGGCGAGCATCCTTGACTGTGCAGGATATGTTATGGGACTATGAGGGTTGGTGTGCGATGTGCTTCCGGTTTCCACTGCTGTGCCTCAGATGTAAAGAGGGGTGTGAATGTCTCCTGAAGTCGTTTATCTTGTTCACATTCAGGGAGAGGGCATTTGTCTGGCACCAGACCTGGGAACTTCCCAGCTCCTCTCTGTGGACCAACTCATCGTTGTTAGTGATGAACCTCACCACTGTCCATAAGACCATTACGCATAAGAGTAGAATTAGGCCATTCAGACCAGCGAGTCTGCTTCACCATCCCATCATGACTGATTCTGGATCCTATTCCACCTCATACACCTGCTTTCTCGCCATATCCTTTGATGCCCTGACCGATAAGAATCCGAGTAAATCCCGCGTTAAATACACCCACGATCTTGGCCTCCACCGCTGTCTGTGGCAGAGCATTCCACAGATTTACTACTCTCCAGCTAAAACAATTCTTCCTTTCCTTCAATTCCGAGGTTATGCCCTCGAGATCTGGACACCCCCTAACGTAAGGAACATCTTCTCCACCTTATCTAGTTCTTTCAACACACGGCGGGGTTCAATGTGACCCCCACGCATTCTTCCAAATTCCAGTGAGTTCAGGCCCAAGGCGCAAAATGATTCTCATATGATAACCCCTTCATTCCTGGAATCATCCTCTCCAACAGGAACACATCCTTTCTGAGATATGGGACCCAAAATTGTTGGCAGTACTCCAAGTATTGTCTTATAAAACCCCTAGCATTTTCTCCTTGCTTTTACATTCTATTCCTTCAAATAAATGACAACATTACATTTGCCTTTTGGACCACAGACCTGTAAATTAACCTTCTGGGGGTCTTGCACGAGGATTCCTAAGTCCCTCTGCACCTTTGATGATTTAACATTTTCCCATTTGGATAGTAGTCCACAATAGTTTTCGTTTTACAAAAAAATTCCCAACACTGTATTCACTCTGCCACTTTTTTGCCCATTCTGCCAATTTGTCCAAGTCCTACTGCAATCGCATTGCTTCCTCAGAACTATCTACCCCTCCAACTATCTTCGTATCATCCGTAACCTTTGCCACAAATCATTGACAAACAATCTGAAAAGCAGTGGTCCCAATAGACTGAAGGAGAGGAAACTTGTTGAATGCCTACGAGATGGCTTTTCAGAGCAGCTTATGCTTGAGCCTACTCGGGGAATGGCTATCTTAGATTGGGTGTTGTGTAATAACCATGCTTTTCAGCTTCCTTTGCAATCTCAATGACGTGTCACGTTCGTTGATGTGTTCAGTATCTTTCTATCTGTCTGTCTGTCTATCTATCCCTATCTACCTATTTATCTATCTTTCTCCCTCTCTATCCATCTAACTGTCTACCTCTCTGTCCCCCTACCTGTCTGCTTATGCATCTATGGACTTTTTGCACAATCTGCCTTCTTTTCCACACAGGTTGTTTGCCGGCCTTTGTGTCTGTTGTTTTCCATTGATTCCATCGTGCATTTTTGTTTTACTGTGAAGGCCTGCAAGAAAATTAATCTGGAGGTAGTATATATGCCATTTGATAATAAATTTACTGTCTACTTGGATGGCTGGAGTTTCACTGCCAATACGTGCTGCCTTCGAATAGACTGTGGTCTGCATGCGACCGTCAGACATTTAGCTTTTGAACGAATATTTGCTAAAAGTGTCTGGAAAGATATTCCTTGGCCTTCGTTATGATTCTTTCACAAACAGTTTCACAACACTTTGAGCCATGCAGCAAATACAGAGGGGAGTCTGGGACCAAAGGAGACGGTTTCAGAATGCAATTTATAGGAGAAATGAGGGGGAATTTCCTTAGCCAGAGGGTGGTGAATCTGTGGAATTCATTGCCACAGCCGGCTGTGGGAGGCCAGGTCGTTGAGTATATTTAGAACAGAGGCCGATAGATCTTCGACTAAAATGTGTCGAAGGTTACGGGGAGAATGCGGAAGAATGGTTTGTGGGGGGGGGGGAGATAATAAATCAGCCAAGATAGAACGAAGAAGGGACACGATGGGCCCAATGGCCTGATCCTGCTCCTCTGTCTTAATAGTGCTCGAAGGATATCACCTCAATGAAAGAAATGGCTCCCAGCCTACCTGAAATTCACGGCAGGGAGATGCCCATGGCTCAGATCTGAGCCCTGACGCATTTCACTTTGGAGTGCAAAGGATTGCTCTGAAGCCTGGCACCAAGGATCTGTAAGGAACGGTGTAGTTGATACACAGCTGCCGCTGAAATCATGAGGAGGAAAAAGCGTGTTGGAATTGTTCGCTTACTCTGAGGGATATATAGATAAATGCTGTCGCGCACACGCATAGAGCTCGCAGCTTACGTCAGCTTGTCAGTGCGTATCACTGCTAACACACAGTCTGTGTTCTGCCTTTCGATTGGCTGCACGCATGTGTACGGTTGAAAGGCCACGAGCTTCAGCTTGTGCTTGAAAATGTTATTGTCCTTACAACAGACGGTGATGGAAATACTTAAAAGGCCGGGCAGTGCCTACGGAGAACGAAATTAGGTTGACAATGAAGGTGAACGGCATTTGGAACGCAGAACGTGGAACACTGCCGCGCAGTACACAGGCCCTCCGGCCCATGGCGTTGTGCTGGTCTTTTCACTCACTCCAAGACCAATCTAGCTCTCCTCTCCAACATCACCCTCCATTCTTCTAACACCCCTGTGGCATTTACTCAGAACAGGACAGGGGATACAACCGAAACCAAGTGCAGGAATGGCGAGGAAGCAGTTGAAGGGGAAATTAGGCAACAGACAATAGGTGCAGGAGTAGGCCATTCGGCCCTTCGAGCCGGCAGCGCCATTCACTGTGATCATGGCTGGTCATCCACAATCAGTACCCCGTTCCTGCCTTCTCCCCATATCCCTTGACCCCGCTATCTATAAGAGCTCTATCTAACTCTTTCTTGAAAGCATCCAGAGAATTGGCCTCCACTGCCTTCTGGGGCAGAGCATTGCACAGATCCGCAACTCTCTGGGTGAAAAATGTTTTCCTCAACTCTGTTCTAAATGGCCTACCCCTTATCCTTAAACTGTGGTCTCTGGTTCTGGACTCCCCCTTCACCCCCCATCGGGAACGTGTTTCCTACCTCCAGCGTGTCCAATCCCTTAATAATCTTATATGTTTCAATCAGATCCCCTCTCATCCTTCTAAATTCAAGTGTATACAAGCCCAGTCGCTCCAATCTTTCAACATATGACAGTCCCGCCATCCCGGGAATCAACTTCGGGACTCCCGGGAATCAACCTCGGGAACCTACACTGCATTCCCTCAATACCAAGAATGTCCTTCCTCAAATTTGGAGACCAAAACTGAACACAATACTCCAGGTGGGGTCTCACCAGGGCCCTGTACAACTGCAGAAGGACCTCTTTGCTCCTATACTCAACTCTCCTTGTTATGAAGGCCAACATGCCATCAGCTTTCTTCACTGCCTGCTGTACCTGCAGGCTCACTTTCAGCAGGTTCCTGCCAATCCTGGTGAGAGGCTGTAATGAGTCACCAGCATCTATTACCCTCCAACTGTCAGCCATAATGGGATGGCGGAGCGGATGTGGTGGGGAGAATGGCCTAATTCTGCCCCCGTGCCTTATGCTCTTAAGACTCCGCTGTCTTTAAGAGCTCAATCTAACTTATGCCAGGAATTTTCAGAGCGCGCTTTCGAGCTCCAATGGTGATGAAGAAAGAGAGAGAACGGACTTCCAGAGATCAAGATCTGGAGCTGAATGCAGACTGGGCAGGTGGGAAATTTCCAGAAAAAAAAGAAACAACCTATAAAACAATAAATCAACTCATGTGATCCAATTACTGATAGAATTTTTTATTCAATTAAGTCTCGCGCTCTTTGGCCCTATAAGAAGCGTCAACCGCTCTACAGAAGCCCAGATAGACCAAACTTTCTACTCCGTTCTTTCCAGTTAGCGACGTCGTTCCCTTGATGTGAAGGAAATGTAACAGAGAAGGTCGATCGATTTACGGAGGGTAAATAAATATTGTCAATTAACTTTATTTTCATAGAAACATCTTGCCGCAATTTTAACAGCACAACGTACTCATAGACGTTAAGAGTTTTTTTAAAAGCATTTTTGATAAAGATAAAAACGCTACTGGGACTCAGCAGGTCAGGCAGCGCCTATGGAGGGGAATAAGCAGTCGACGTTTCTGGCCGTTGGCTCTGGATTTCCAGCACCTGCAGAATCTCTTGTGTCCGAATTTCAAAATAGGGTTTACCGTCATTCCTCTGTACGCGAGCGTAAAAGGAGACGAAATTATTGCTACTCGGGATCAGATACAAGACGTAATGAACATGAGAAATTTTTTAAAAAAAAACATACACACACAATAAATATAGATATCAAAACAAGCCTATAAAACACAGCGTACAACTAATTGTGGTGGTCGGATATACATAAGACTAGCTTATATGCCTAGTGTGATGGTACGTACATTAAATGACGCTGGGCACAGGAGAATCTGAACAGAAGATGACTCTGACAGGAAATAATGAGAGTGACAGAGTTACTCTTGTCAAGACGAACTGTTCGCCAAGTAAAACAACGCAGGGCAGTGGCTCTGCCCTTGTACTGTACAGTTCGAAGCCTTTGGCGCATGCTCAATATAGAGCTAGTGTGCCAGAGACGTTTGCACAGTACCGCAGTAATTATGTGTCTTCCTCCATACAAAGCAAAACCCAAATTTCATGAGATGTGTGAGTGATGATGACCCTGATTCTCACCTGGGTCTCTATTGCAGACTGAGAGTGGGAAGGGGTCGGGGAGAGGCTGAGGACGGAAGGGGTGAACAGACAGGTGAAGGGAGTGGAAGGAGCGGGGGGGGGGGTGTGCTGGTGTCAGAATCAGAATCAGGTTTATTATTACTGACTTAGACAGTACTGTGCAAAGGTCTTAGGCACACTCTTGTAGCTAGGGTGCGCAGAGAAGGAACGGCACCCAGCCCCGAGACAGCAGACAGTGGCACTTGATTCCAAACAACTGGTTTATTGATCATTACAGAATGTCTCTCCCTCACTCCCTCTTCCATCCCCTTTTTCCAGACCCTGATTCCCCTCTCCCTTCCCCCCTTCCCATTCTCAGTCCACAATAGAAACCCCATATCAGAATGGGGTTTATCATCATTCGCATATGTCACGAAATTTGGTTTTTATTTGCGGCTGCAGTAGAGAACAATACGTAAAATTACTACAGTACTGTGCAAAAGTCTTAGGCGCCCCGACACACACAGGTAAAATTTAAGTATGTATGTTATGTGGTATGTTTATATATATATATGTGTGTGTGTGTGTGTGTGTGTGTGTGTGTGTGTGTGTGTGTGTGTGTACCTGAGACCAGTACTATAGGTATTTTATCTTTTTTAAAAAAAATTGTCCCAGTACGTGCACTTAAATAACGATAAAAGAAGGAATTGTAATCAGCAGAACTCCTGGAAGCATAAAAAAGCTGTAGGAATCTACGCTGTGTGTTCATTAAGTGACTTCTATTGTAATTACAACTGTATAATAGGGGAGCGAGGCATTGCAGGCCTGCAAGAGTGCCACAAGGCTTGATTTACAATTAAGCTTATTGCTTTGACTTTCAGAATTGAAAAATATAAATCACTGTAATAGAGGGTTTGGCATGCACAGTGGTGCCCGGCGCGGTCCAAGACGCGAACACGAGCGCCCTCTGCCGTTGGTGATGTACATTCGGACATTACCTGATTATCTTGATAAAGAATTGGGATTCTTCCACATGCCAGCGCGAGGAAACTTTTCTTCCTTGTCCTCATCTTGCAAATATGATGACATAATCAGCAGTTTATTTTCCGGTCTGGCCTTGCAATGCCGAAGATCAAGTCGATTAATTTCCCGTTCCAAAGTTGAGAGGCTCTTGGCTGACCTCTGTGTGCTTTATCGAGGACAGAGATGATCACATGACTGGAGAAGAAACACACAGTTTTTGATATTCGAATTTTAGTGTTTTGCCAATATTAAGAATGAAATAAATTTATAAAGTGTTTTTTCCTTGTCGAAATTATTTCTTAAATATTACTTAGCAAAAGTATTAGCATTAACTGTTCTATTTTGAATAGTTCCGCATTATATTCAGGGTATTTCATCTTCAGATCAACATGTAATTGCATTTGTTACATTGTTGGCAGGAAGGGCTATTTTATTAAAATGGAAAGATGTTTCTTCCCCGACATTAATTGAATGGTTTTCTCAAGTAATGTTATGTCTTACTTTGGAAAAAAGTCGGAAGTAGATCTTTTGATCCTCGATTTGATTTTGAGAGAAGATGGGGCTCTTTTGCCAAGTATTATCATTTAATTTGAATTATTTTATACGGTTTCCTTCCAGTTTTTTTTTATGTCTATGGACGATGGGAAGTCGTATTGCTCCGGGCGTTGATTCCGAATCGTTGTTTTTTTTTTCTTTTTCTTTCTCTTTTAATTAGTGGGGTTTCTTTTTTTTTAGTAAGAAGGGGTTCTCTTTTTTCCTTCTTTTCTTTATATAAATATTTTTTCCTAATCATATATTATCTTTTTTTGATAAGTTTTTTTCTTCAGCTTTATTAATTGTATATATATCAAATTGTTGAAGTTCTGTATCATTTTATAGCTGTAGAAGATTTGAAATTTTAAAAGATTTTAAAAATGAGATGAGAAGTAAAGGATACAGCCCGGTCCATCACGGGCAAAGCCCTGCCAACCACTGAGCACATCTACCTGAATTACCCTCACAATAAACCGCATCCTTCATCAGGGATCCCATCACCCGGGACGTGTTCTCTTCTCGTTGCTGCCATCAGGAAGGAGGTACAGGAGCCTCAGGACCCACACCACCAGGTTCAGGAACAGTTATTACCCCTCAACCATCAGGAAGGAGGTACAGGAGCCTCGGGACACACACCACCAGGTTCAGGAACAGATATTACCCCTCAACCATCGGGAAGGAGGTACAGGAGCCTCAGGTTCAGGAACATTTACTACTCTTCAACCATCAGGCTCTTGAACCAGACGGTGTAACTTCACTCAACTTCCCGTGCCCCATCACTGAAATGTTCCCACAACCTATGAACTCACCTTCAACGATTCTTCGTCTCACGTTCTCAATATTTATTGCTTATTTATCTATTATTGCTATTACTTTTGTCGTCTTCTGCACTCTGGTTAAACGTTCAAGTTGGGCGGTCTTTCACTGGCTCCGTTATGGCAATAATTCCAGAGTTATATTGGGTAAGCCCGCAAGAAAATGAATCTCAGGGTGGCATACTTTCATGATAAATTAACTTTGAATTTGAACTTTAAGTAATCTGGTATAATGATATTTTTATGTTTATGCTGAAGAATTGGTTATTAATACTAAACTAATATTGAGAGCATGAGTTGTAGAGACCCTGAAAGTTCATCGGTGGTGGAATCAGTTCAGCAATGAAGTTATCCACGATGGTACACGAGCCTGATGGGTTCTGAGGGTCCTGTACCTGCTTCCTGATGGTTGAGGGGTAATAACTGTTCCTGAACCTGGTGGTGTGGGTCCTGAGGCTCCTGTACCTCCTTCCTGATGGTTGAGGGGTAATAACTGCTCCTGATCCCTGGTGGCGTGGGACCCCAGACTGCTGTGCCTCCTTCTCGATGGCAGTAGCTCTTGTACATTTCCAGTCCAAACAGTGCCGTGACTTGTCACCGGAGCGAAGACACTTTGGACATAGCGACGCTAGCATTCTCAACAATTCGAAAAATAATCTCCCATCCTAGTGACACCTGCGGAAGTAAAACTAACTTGAACTTTGGTCAAGCCTGAGCACTTAGCAGAAGACCATATTGGCAGTGCAGAGATGCGAGGTGCGCAAGTGAGCCAGATAGGAATACTAAATAAAATTATGCCTGTTAATAAATAATAAAATGAGACTGAGGTCCTTTAACATCTGCCGGATGATGCTGAGGATGTTCTACGAGGCTGTGGTGGCCAGTGCTATCATGTTTGCTGTTGTGTGCCGGGGCAGCAGGCTGAGGGTAGCAGACACCAACAGAATTAACAAACTCATTCGCAAAGCCAGTGATGTTGTGGGGGTGGAACTGGACTCTCTGACGGTGGTGTCTGAAAAGAGGATACTGTCAAAGTTGCATGCCATCTTGGACAATGTCTCCCATCCACTCCATAATGTACTGGTTAGGCGCAGGAGTACATTCAGCCAGAGACTCATTCCAACGAGATGTAACACTGAGCGTCATAGGACTGAGCGTCATCCTGCCCGTGGCCAACAAATTTTTACAACTCCTCCCTCGACTTATTTCCACGTCATTATTTACTTCTTCTTCTTCTTCTTCTTCTTCTTCTTCTTCTTCTTCTTCTTCTTCTTCTTCTTCTTCTTCTTCTTCTTCTTCTTCTTCTTCTACTTCTTCTTCTTCTTCTTCTTCTTCTTCTTCTTCTTCTTCTTCTTCTTCTTCTTCTTCTTCTTCTTCTTATTATTATTATTATTATTATTATTATTATTATTATTATTATTATTATTATTATTTCTGGCTTTATTTTGATATATTTCTACTCTATTCTTGGTTGGTGTGACTGTAACGAAACCCAATTTCCCTCAGGATCAATAAAGTATGTCTATCTGCCTGTCTGTCTTTCTGTCTATTAACAGTACAAAGTAAGTTTTAAAAATCAGTCCTTCCCCGCTGCAGAAATCACATTTTCTCCAAAGAATATCTATCGTATTATTGCGACTATATATGACTAGTTTAGTAGAGATGCACTTCCGGGTGTCTGTTTATATTTCTTTTTCAAAAGTTACACCGTCAGGTATATATTACCTGGGTTATTTACAGTGCCGATAAAAAGTATTCATTCCCCCCCACCCCCCCGGAGGGCTTCATGTTTTATTGTTTTACAACATTGAATCACTGTGGGTTCGATTTGTTATTTTACACTAATCAACAGAAAAAAGAACTCTTTAGTGTCAAACTGAAAAGAGATCTCTACAAGCTGATCTAAATTAATTACAAATAAAAATGAATTGACAAACCATGAAAACTTCCGAGGGGGCGAATACTTTTTATGGGTCCTATATCCTCATGTCGTACTGTAGCAATTGCGGTTTGATTATAATACTGTCAAGATGATGACAGGTGGCGACGTTTGGTGGGCAGCTCACAAAACTTCTACATACACCTCTGAACTACTATCTCTACAAACTACTTTTGGACCGTCTGAGTCTGGAGTTCCTACCTTTTTATTCTGTGTACCAATACCGCTGAGCAAGGAGGTCGTGGACCAACAGGTCTGGAATTCCTCTTCTAAGCCAACTGGCTACTTCTCGGTCACTTGAAGGATGGGGGACTTTTCTTCGTCCGTGGGAATTACAAGAGCTCCTGACATGACTTCCGGAAAGCCGCTTCGCAAATGAGGTGGCCGCTTACGGACCTAACAAAAGTGACAGAAGGGTGTGTCAGGTATTCTCACAATTATTGCACTCCGTGTTTGAGCGCCTCTTTACGTCAATTCGTTGTGTTGTTCGTTACGTGCGTGACGTGGGTGATCATGGTCTTTTGATGACAATAATTGCTCCTGACAAGTTTTTCTACAGAAGTAGGTTGCCGTTGCCTTGTTCTGGGTCAGTGTCCTTACAAGACGGCTGACCGTCCCCACCACCCCCAGCCCCCCAACCCACCCCCCAGCCATTATCAGTACTCTTCAAAGATTGTCTGCTCGGCATCAGTGGTCGCACAACTAGGACTCGTGATCAACGCTAGCTGATCATATGACCATCCACCGCTTCACGTGATCCTGACGGGGTGGGGTGCTGCACCTTGTCCAGCAGTGACCTGCGGGCTAGCGGAAGGGAAGGAGCGTCTCACACCTCCTTTGCTAGAGATGTATCTCCACCCTGCCACTCACGTACATCAATCAGGGTATCCATTTTATCAAGTTTAGCCCTGGGAGTTAGCGTGCCTTGGAAGATCCCCCCAAGATTTACACGGCGCTCTTGTACAAAATACTTATTCAACCTGGTCCAAGAAGCTGCAGGCTATTCTCCTTCGAGGTGGGCAGAACAGCTGTGAAGTGCCAAATAAGTATGACTTCCTCGTGTAGTTGCTGTTTTATTGGCACCAGTTTGACAGGATTTCAAAAGGTTTTCAAAATCCTTCTTCTCCAAAGCCACCCCGTCAATCGGGTTCTGTTTATTTTAAAATTGCATTATGCCTGTTTCAAATTAGCTCAATTAACAGTCTTTCTACTCCTCTGTTCTCCCGGAAACATGAAGCCCGAAAATTTTTTTTGTCTTGATGGTGGAGACACGGGAAATTGCGGACGGTGGAATCTGCAGCAACGGGCATTCTGGCGAAGCTCTGGTACAGGATCGGGAAAAGCCGCAGGAGCAGCCCCATCACGGGCACTTGTCACCGCAGCACCGAGGCCATCTTCAAGAGACAGGATGGTGTCCATTATTACACCTATGACATCCTCCTTTGGCGCCTCACCGTGGCTTAGGAGTGACACTGGCCTAACATCAGCGAAGCGCGGCGATGATTCGCTCTCTGGCAGGTCTAACCTAGCTGTGAAGGTGATGCTCCATCGGTATACTACTGGACTGGATCTAGTAGCAGGTGCGTGGCTGACTGAGTTAAGGAGGTAAGCATGCCTTTGCTATTTTGTAGGGGATGCCTCTTCAGGCAAAGGCTGCACCCAAGGAGGACGCCGGCGGCATGGCGTCTGATGGTGTCTGTGGCAGATGACTCCAAAAGGGTCAATGGTACAGCCACCTTGGTGGCACGCAGAGGAACCGGAGCGCTGGCCAACGGATGGCAACACCAGACTAGTAAGTTGTCACTGCGGGGCAACTTCCTTCTCCTCTAAGTCTTTACACGTGTACCACGTAGCGTCAGATTTGGAAGCCCAGAGAGACTGTATGGTGGGGGGCACGACACCGTCTGTCTTATCACTGTGCAAGGCGTGTTGGAGCAGAGTTTCTGGATGGTGTGGAAAGCCAGTAACAGACAGTGGGAGCTTATCCCCAGTATCTTCTACGGCTTCAACAAGCTCAAGGAACCAGCCTGAAATTAGTTAATTATTAAAGTTTTTAATTTCAATATTAGACATCACGTTTCCGTTTTTTTAAAAAAAATATATCTTGTTTGAAGTAGGAGGAAGGGTTAGCCCACTTTGCCCCTTTGCCTGTTCCATCATTGAATCATTAAACGTGCCTGCAGAGATTAAACTCCCAGCACAGTCAACACCGAAATCGATGGACAGCCGAGGAAGAACCAGGATTAAGTGCTCCCATCACCAAGGAAATTGCTGCCAACAAGGAGGAGGTGCAGGTACAGGAAAAAATACACTAGGAACAGTTTCTTCTCCACCGGCATCTGATTTGTGAATGGGCGATGAACACTTCCTCACTATTCTTTTTCTTTGTTTTTTTTTCTTCTTTAACGTAACAACAGAGTTCACGGCATATGCCAGTCATACACACTAAGCTCACAGCCTTAGAGAAGGTGCCGCTCCCCAGTCTACTAATCCTGGTCCTAGTTCGCTTCTCCATCACCCCTCATCAAACAAAGTTTTGTTGTGCAGAGCAGTCGTCATTCCCGAGCTGTATCACGGACCACCTGCAGCGGGCACCGGGGAAAACCCTGGAACAATCCCAGCAGAGATCCTTGAGGATTGGCTGGAGGGAGAGACGCCCGAACGCCAGCGGACTACAGAAGGGCAAGATGAGCAGCATCTCCGCCATGATAAAGCAGCACTAACTCTACTGAATAGGTCATGTCGTCTGTATAGTAATATCCCCAAACGCAGGTTGACTCTGTGGTTAAGAAGGCATACGGTGCCTTGACCTCTATCAATCGTGGGATTGAGTTTAGGAGCCGAGAGGTAATGTTGCAGCTATATAGGACCCCAGTCAGACCCCACTTGGAGTACCGTGCTCAGTTCTGGTCACCTCACTACAGGAAGGACGTGGAAACCATCGAAAGGGTGCAGAGGAGATTTACAGGGATGGTGCCTGGATTGGGGAGCATGCCTTATAGGAATATAACCATATAATAATTACATCACGGAAACAAGCCATCTCGGCCCTTCTAGTTCGTGCCGAATGCTTACTCTCTCCTAGTCAGCCAGTACCCCCCCCCCCCCATTCCTTTCCTGCCCACATACCTATCCAAGGATGAGAGGTGACCTGATAGAGGTGGACAAGATGATGAGAGGCATTGATCGTGTGGATAGTCAGAGGCTTTTTCCCAGGGCTGAAATGGCTAGCACGAGAGGGCACAGTTTTAAGGAGCTGGGGAGTAGGTACAGAGGAGATGTCAGGGGTATGTTTATTACACAGAGAGTGGTGAGTACGTGGAATGGGCTGCCGGCGACGGTGGTAGAGGCGGAAACGATAGGGCCTTTTAAGAGACATCTGGGTAGGTACATGAATCTTAGGAAAATAGAAGTCTAGGTAGTTCTCAGGTAAGGACATGTTCGGCACAGCATTGTGGGCCAAAGGTCCTGTCTAGTGCTGTAGGCTTTCTATGTTTCTATGTTTCTTAACAGATCGTTTACTTCAGTTGAAGGAAAGTCAGTGAGCCCTTGGTGGGAAAAGGAAATTCTTGATATATAACGTTAAAATCAGCTTGAAGAAATTCAATATTACAGACAATAACTGGGAAGAATGGACTGCGCTGCATGACGGTGACCTTCGCTGTGCCACAGTTGAGAAAGGAGAGGCTGACCATCCAAAAGGCTCCAACCACCACCACCACCATCAACACTTGCCCACACTGCACCAAAAGATGTGGATCACGGACTGGCCTCTACAGGACGCGCCAATAGACAACCCCTTCAGAGGACATCATACCGGACACGAGTGACTCCACTACTGACCCTCATCAGTCAGAAACGGCGCAGAATGCGGAGGTAAGGGGCGGGGAGGGGGTAGATTTTACTGCCATGATTTAGAATTTTACTCTTCACTGCTCTTGATAGTATTTTTTTTGATATTTAGAATCTTTTCATTTCATTTTTTTCAAAACATCTTCGCCTTACAGAATCGCTTGTACATGCATCCAAGACATTTTTTGCCCAGTTTTGCAAAAGTACTAAACCCACACTGCCCCCATAACCCTCCATTTTTCTTTCATCCATGTGCCTGTCCAAGAGGCTCTTAAATACCCCTAATGTTTTAGCCTCCACCACCATCCCTGGTATGTCATTCCAGGCACTCACAACCCTCTGTGGAAAAAACTTACCCCTGATGTCTCCCCTAAACTTCCCGCCCTTAATTTTGTACATATGCCCTCTGGTGTTTGCTAGTTGTGCCCTGGGAAACAGGTACTGACTATCCACCCTATCTATGTCTCTCATAATCTTGTAGACCTCTATCAAGTCCCCTCTCATTCTTCTACGCTCCAAAGAGAAAAGTCCCAGCTCTGCTAACCTTGCTTCAGATGACTTGTTCCCCAAACCAGGCAACATCCTGGTAAATCTCCTCTGAACCCTCTCCATAGCTTCCATGTCCTTCCTGTAATGAGGTGACCAGAACTGAACACAATACTCTAAGTGTGGTCTCACCAGAAATTTTGTAGAGTTACAACATGACCTCTCTACTCTTGAACTCAAACCCCCTGTTAATGAAGCCTAGCAACCCATAGGCCTTCTTAACTACCCTATCAACCTGTGCAGCGACCTTGAGAGATGTATGGATTTGATCCTCAGTCCCTTTGTTCATCCACACTCTTAAGTAAACGACCATTAACCCTGTACTCAGTCTTCTAGTTTGTCCTTCCAAAATGCATCACCTCACACTTATCTGAATTGAACTCCATCTGCCATTTTTCTGCCCAACTCTCCATCCTGTCTGTATCCTCTTGTAACCTTCGACAACCTACAGCTCCATCCACAACTCCTCCAATCTTCGTGTCATCCACAAACTTACTCACGAATCCTTTCGCCACTTCATCCAGGTCATTTATTAAAAATCACAAAGAGCAGGGGTCCCAGGACAGATCCTTGCGGCACTCCACAAACGGTGCAATGTCCCCACTGGACACTCAGCTCTCACCTGTGGCTCGAAGTAGTTGTTTGCATGCGGCGGCGGCTGCATCACTTCGACAGGTGGGCCGCACCAGGTGAGGGTAGCCGGTGGGTCTCGTATCCCAGCGAGACAGGGGGCGTGCCTCTCGTGGCATGCGAAGGTAGCTCCGGGGGAGGAGATCGGGAGTGAGAGCTAATGGCCAGAAAAGGCGCTTTGGAATGCTTCCCTGAGATCGAAGGGCAGGGCAAGGCAGGAAAGTCACGCTCATCCACTGAGGTCAAGGGAGTGGAACTGCCCCGATGCAAAGGCCGTACAGGTTTCTTGTCATCGCTGGAGCAGGAGTGGGAATCAGGATTACACTCTTTGGCCGCCGGGAAATTCTGCTTACGGCGAATGGAGCGGAGGTGCTCAAAGAAGTAGTCCCCCAATTTACGACGGGCCTCATTAACGTAGTGAAGGCGGTATTGGCATCTGAGGAAGGGGGCACAATAGACGACTCCGGCGGGTTAACAGTGTTGTCTCACCTGGAAGGACTGTCTGGGGCCCTGAACAGAGGTGAGGGAGGAGGTGAATGGGCGGGTGTCACACTTTGGCCGCTTGCAGGGATACGTGCAGGGTGGACGAATGGACAAGGGAATATTTTATCTGCATATGGTTGAATAGGAACTACAGTGGGCATTTTTTGCGTGTAGGACGCAGTTCATTTGTGTGACAAATGAGGATAAGACCATAAAACAGGAACATAATTAGGCCATTCGGCCCATCGAGTGTCATTACATAACGGCTGATTTATTATCCCTCTCAACCCCATTTCAAATTATCGATCTATCTATCAATCGGATTGTTTATGTGTGTATATATATATATATATATATATATATATTATTTGTCAATTTATTTATCCATTCATTCATTCATTCATTCATTCATTCATTCATATGTATACTGAGATACAGTGCAGTATAGACCTATCGGGCCCTCCAAGCCAAGCAGCCCAGAAATCTTGATTTAACCCGAGCCTAATCACGGGACAATTTACAATGACCAATTAACCTACCAGTCGGTGCATCTTTGGACTGTGGGAGGAAACTGCAGCACCCGGAGGAAATCCACGTGGCCTCGGGGAGAATGGGCAATCTCCTTACGGGCAGTGGGGGCAACGATTGGCTCAGATTCGCCACCCTCTAGCGAAAGAAACGCCCTCCTCATCACTGTCCTTGTAGTCTGGGCGGGCACTCCGGCGTAAGTGGTTAGAAACAAAGCTTTACTGTACTGGCGATGAAGGTTAACCTCCCGCTGCTGTCAGTAAGGAGTTTGCAAGTTCTTCCAGTAACCGCGTGGACTTCCTCCCCCAGTCCAGAGGCCAACCCGTTGGTAGGCTAATTGGCTGTTGTAAATTATCCCGTGATTAGGCGAGGGTTAAATCGGGGATTGGTGGGCGGCGCGGCACGATGGGCCGAAAAGCCCGCTCTGCGCTGTATCTCAATAAGACCGCAAGATATTGGCGCAGAAGTAGGCCATTCGGCCCATTGAGTCTGCTGTACCATTCAATCATGGGCTGATCCAATTCTTCCAGTCACCCTCACTCCCCTGTCTTCTCCCCAGACCCTTTGATGCCCTGGCTAATCAAGAGCCTATCAATCTCTGCCTTAAATACACCCAATGACTTGGCCTCCACAGCCGCTCATGGCAACAAATTCCACAGATTTACCACCCTCTGACTAAAGTAATTTCTCCGCACCTCAGTTCTAAATGGATGTCCTTCAATCCTGAAGTCGTGCCCTCTTGTCCTAGAATCCCCTGCCATGGGAAATAACTTTGCCATATCTAATCTGTTCAGGCCTTTTAATCTTCGGAATGTTTTTATGAGATTCCCCCCCCCCCCCATTCTCCTGAACTCCAGGGAATACAGCCCAAGAGCTGCCTTACGTTCCTCATACAGTAACCCTTTCATTCCTGGAATCATTCTCCTGAGTCTTCTGTGAACCCTCTCCAATGTCAGTATATCCTTTCTAAAATAAGGAACCCAAAACTCCACACGGTACTCCAAGTGTGGTCTCACGAGTGGCTTACAGAGTCTCAGCATCACATAGAACCATAGCACCACAGAACATTACAGCACAGAAACAGGCCCTTTTGGCCCTTCTGGGCTTTGCCGAACCATTTTTCTGCCTAGTCCCACTGACCTGCACCTGGACCGTATCCCTACATACCCCTCTCATCCAGGTACCTGTCCAAGTTTTTCTTAAAAGGTAACAGTGAGCCTGCATTCACCACTTCAACTGGCAGCTCATTCCACATCCCTGCTCTTATACTCCATACCGCTAGAAAAATTAATGCCAATGTTGCATTCGTCTTCGTCACAACCGAATCGACCTGGAGGTCAACCTTCGTGATATCTCAATGCACCAAACAAATATTCTGGGGCTGTTCCCTCTGATCCTAGACTCCCTCACTGTCGGAAGCCCACTCTGTCTAGACCTTTGAATAATAGATTTCAACAACATCTCCCATATGAGCGCTTACGGGATAGCATTAGTATGACGCATGCCTGTATGACGGTGGAATTGGGTGAGGGCCAGTCTAAACGACACACGCTACTGAAGTATTGTAACAACACAATCCCATTCCAAAAAAAAAACATAGCGGGCTAATGGAAAATTTGTACACACATAACTTTATATTACAAATGCTGGAATAACGCAGGAACCTTCAGAGTGTAAAGAGAGACTTTTGTGACCAATGAAGAGTGGGAGACTTTAAACACGAGCTCTGCAGAAGCTAATATCGCAAGTGCATCTTGCGTGGGCGCTGCCGCTTGTCGCGTCTTCTTGCTGTGGCCAGTTTATCTAGGTCGTGTGCAAAGTGAATCACGTCGGCTCTTTGAAGCGGCCTGGCTCTTTGGAGTAAATTGTAAGCAATTGGGTCAGACTGGCTCATGCTGCCCTTTCCTGTCTCGTTCGGTTGTTCCGAGATCCCCTTTGGCTTCAAAGCCACGGCGATTCACTGCCAGGCGCCATGCGTTTCTCTGGCCTTCTCCATATTGCTTCGCATGCCTTTGCAGCACTTTACCCATTCCCTGAAGCATTCGCTCACTCGCCTTCCTTCATTTTTTAAGTTTCTGCACTTTCGGGACTCCCATCAGCCACGCGTCAACTAATCACCGCTTTCTAACTGATTTCCTCCTCGGTGTTTTGTTTTTTTTTAACTGTCTGCAGCTTCTGCGGCGCGGTGTAATGTGGAACTTGACTCCTCGTTTCAAAAAAAAACCTGGAACTCTTCGCGATTTAAAAAAAAGTCAGGCTTTTCTCTCTCTCTCTCTCTCTCTCTCTCTCTCTCTCTCTCTCTCTCTCTCTCTCTCTCTCTCTCTCTCTCTCTCTCTCTCTCTCTCTCTCTCTCTCTCTCTCTCTCTCTCTCTCTCTCTCTCCCTCCTTTCAAGTAATGCCTACACTTCCGGACGCCCCATTATTGAGGCTTCGGAGAAGGGACCGAAGAGGTTTACCAAGACACCGCCTGGAATGGATGTTGCCGGGAGAGGCTGGACAAACTCGGCCTGTGTTCTCTGGAACGGCGGAGGCTGAGGGGCAATCTGACAGCGATTTATAAGATTGTGAGAGGCATAGGCGGAGGAGACCAACCGTGTATTTCTCCAGCTGTCTAATAGCAGAGGGTTTGCAGTTAAGAAGGGGGGTGCAATTTCAAAGGAGGTGTGAGGGGCACGATTTTTTTTACGCAGAGAGTGGTGGGTGACTGAAGTGCGCTGCCTGGGCCGGAGGTAGAGGCGGGTAGATTAGGGACTTTTAAGAGACGTTCAGACGGGCACACGAATGCGAGGAAAACAGAAGGCAGAAAGGGTTAAAACAACAACACACAAAATGCCGGTGTTTGTTTTCTGTCCTCTCTGCCCCTCACCCTGCCTGTTCTCCATCTCCAAAAAGACAAGGCCGGTCGTGAACCTTTTGAGCTTTGAAGTTCGCCGCTCTTGTGCCGAATACTTCAGGCATTCAGATAAGATTGGTTAAGCTCCATCTCAACACCACTCGGCTGATAATGATTTCTGGAATTGAAAAGCTTACCGTATGAGGAGCAAATACGAGGAAATCTGCAGGTGCTGGAAATTCAAACAACAACACACACAAAATGCTGGTGGAACACAGCAGGCCAGGCAGCATCTATGGGGAGAAGCGCAGTCGACGTTTCGTCCAATGATCCTTTCACTTCTCTAGCTCTGTCTCCCTTTTGTCAATAAACTTTCCAGCTCTCAGCTTCACCCCAACACCCTTCGGTCTTCTCCTATCATTTCGCATTTCCCCGTCTCCCCAACTACTCTCAAATCTCTCCTTTCCTTTCGGTTAGTCCTGACGAAGGGTTTCGGCCCGAAACGTCGACAGCGCTTCTCCCTGCAGATGTTGCCTGGCCTGCTGCGTTCCACCAGCATTTTGTGTGTGATGTTTGAATTTCCAGCATCTGCAGATTTCCTGGTGTTTGCTCGGCAGAAAAGGTTAGCTCAATCCGCCGTTCCACGGGTCACTACATCGGTCCGGCGGAGCACAGTGGCCGGAAAGGCGCGTCCCTGTCCTGCACTGACCCTACCTTCTACGTTCATCGGCGCCCCTCGGAAATCGCCGGCGGTTTGCCCCCACGCTGGCAGTTAAGGCATCGCGCCGGCACGATTTCCATTTGGTGCAGCCTGGTGCCGAGTTGCTACTCTGACTCGCATCGCGCTTGGAATTAGTTTGATCCCTCAGCCGACTGGATCTGTCTCCGGTTGACATGCCTCGGTTGTTTTCAGCACGTCCAGAGAGAAAACGAAAATCAGGCCGAGACCGAACTTTAACAGGTAATTGTGATAGAAAGGGGGAAGTGGCTGCAATTCGCTTACCGACCACCTCGTTTCAATCTTTAATTCTCCTTGGGGACACGTGCAGGACGTGAAGGAATATCAAAATGTTGATTAAACCGTGAATTGTTATGAAGTATAGTTAATATATATATATATATATATATATATATATATACACACACACACATACACACACACACACACACACACACACACACACACACACACACACACACACACACACACACACGCGCGCGCGCGCGCGCGCGCGCCTGTATTTAGCGGCTGTACTTTATTACGAGTTTTAATAGATTTTGTATGCTAACAAATACACTTTAACTTTTCTCTAGTTGTACCGTGAAGAACATTCTGACAGGCTGCACCACTGCAGAAGCTGCAGAAGGTTGTAAATCTAGTCGGCTCCATCTTGGGTACCAACCTGCAAAGTACCCAGGACATCTTTAGGGAGCGGTGTCTGAGAACGGCAGCGTCCAGCACCCAGGTCATGCCCTTTTCTCACTTTTACCATCAGGGAGGAGGTACAGGAGCCTGAAGACACACACTCAACGATTCAGGAACAGCTTCTTCCCCTCTGCCATCAGGGAGGAGGTACAGGAGCCTGAAGACACACACTCAGCGATTCAGGAACAGCTTCTTCCCCTCTGCCATCAGGGAGGAGGTACAGGAGCCTGAAGACACACACTCAGCGATTCAGGAACAGCTTCTTCCCCTCTGCCATCAGAGGAGGTACAGGAGCCTGACGACACACACTCAACGATTCAGGAACAGTTTCTTCCCCTCTGCCATCAGGGAGGAGGTACAGGAGCCTGAAGACACACACTCAGTGATTCAGGAACAGCTTCTTCCCCTCTGCCATCAGGGAGGGGGTACAGGAGCCTGAAGACACACACTCAGTGATTCAGGAACAGCTTCTTCCCCTCTGCCATCAGGGAGCGGGTACAGGAGCCTGAAGACACACACTCAGCGATTCAGGAACAGCTTCTTCCCCTCTGCCATCAGGGAGGAGGTACAGGAGCCTGAAGACACACTCTCAGTGATTCAGGAACAGCTTCTTCCCCTCTGCCATCAGGGAGGAGGTACAGGAGCCTGAAGACACACACTCAGCGATTCAGGAACAGCTTCTTCCCCTCTGCCATCAGAGGAGGTACAGGAGCCTGACGACACACACTCAACGATTCAGGAACAGTTTCTTCCCCTCTGCCATCAGGGAGGAGGTACAGGAGCCTGAAGACACACACTCAGTGATTCAGGAACAGCTTCTTCCCCTCTGCCATCAGGGAGGGGGTACAGGAGCCTGAAGACACACACTCAGCGATTCAGGAACAGCTTCTTCCCCTCTGCCATCAGGGAGGAGGTACAGGAGCCTGAAGACACACTCTCAGTGATTCAGGAACAGCTTCTTCCCCTCTGCCATCAGGGAGGAGGTACAGGAGCCTGAAGACACACTCTCAGCGATTCGGGAACAGCTTCTTCCCCTCCGCCATCCGATTCCTAAATGGACATTGAACCCGTGAACACTATCTCACTTTTTTTAATATACAGTATTTCTGTTTTTGTACATTTTTAAAAATCTGATCGATATATGTAATTGATATACCTGTTTATTTATTATTGTGTTTTGTTTTACTTATTATTGTGTTCTGTCTCTGCTACATTCTGTATCGCATTGAATTGCTGCTGCTAAGTTAACAAATTTCACGTCACGTGCCGGTGATAATAATCCTGGTTCTGATATGTATTCGTTTCAGAGAAGATACGAAAACATGCCCGGATTCCAATGTGTATATAT
>NW_026778963.1:0-7500 GCF_030144855.1 Hypanus sabinus | reverse complement strand
CTTTTTTTTTGGCTCAAATTTCCCGAATGCCAAGCTCAGGCCACGCAGCAGACCGATGCATTTTGTAATACGTATTTTAGATCTCTCCATGCTCTTAATTTTCTGTCTTCCAAGAGCACCGCGCACTTGCCGTTGGATTTGGATTTGGCGGCTTGTGGGCCTCGGTGACCCGCTGGCTGGAGTCAGTGCTTTATGGTTTGGCCCTTGGTAGGGTCACCCATGCCGAACAGGTCAAAGGGGAGAAGCTAGTGGCCCACCGGTCCTCCAGTTTCGGGGGATCTGCTGAAGGCTAACCCACCTCACTGGTGAAACCAATAATGTCATGGAAACCGCCACCATCTCCGTCCTGAGACCCCATCCGCAACTTGCAGGACTGACAGCAGTGAAGAGCGAGCCACCGACACGATGGAGGAACCCCTGACTACGGTCCTTCACTGTCGCCCTGACCGCCGGCGGCGTAACGGGCGGCAAGCAAGAGGGTTTATATCTGCTGACGGTGCTGCCCTTTTGGCGTCAGTGAATTATTGACTCCCTCCCCCCCCAAAAAAACAAAGAAGCCGTGTTCAACAAGGGCCTCTTCCAAGACACCGTAACCACATCAATGATTCCTTCCTCGGGCTCCCGGAGCTTTTAACCTCCCTCACGAATAAACATCCGCTCCGGAATGCGCGACGAGCGCGCTCCGTGGGAGGGATTGTGTGCCGGGAATAAAACTGGCGTCTGGTCGACTTTCCGCGGTAGAAACGGCGGGAGGGCCAACGAGCGGGCGACGGGGACCAAAAGGGAGCTGCGCTCGCTTACAGCAAGTCGCCGCAGATGCAATCATAAAGAGCCCAAGGCAGACAAAATTTGAATCAGTACATTTCTTTTTTTTAAGCTAATGCACTAACTTAAACATTTGGATGCTTGCCTTGACAAACGGATGTAGCATCAATGATCGATTGCCGTTTTAAACTTTGAAGACGTGCTAACGAGCAACCATGATCAAGTGCACTGGCGCGTTTGTTTTTACAGAGAGTCTTGCTTGTTTCTATTTTGAAGTTACACTCAAACCCGATCCGCCGGCGAAAGAAACAGCCAGTATTTAAGTGCGCAGTGAGATAAAGCGAAGATACAAGCTAAAGACATCGATACAAGCTTTAAAACAAAATATCGATGCAGGCTAAAAATATCGATACAAGCTAAAATATTGATACAAGCTAAAAATATAGATGCGAGCTAAAAATATCGGTACTAGCTAAAAATATTGATACAAACTAAAATACCGATAAAAGCTAACAATATTGATGCAAGCTAAAAATACGGATACAAGCTAAAAAATATCGATACAAGTTAAAAATATCGATGCAAGCTAACAATATCGATACAAGCTAAAAATTTCGATAAATGCTAAAAGTATCGATGCAAGCTAAAAATGTCGATACAAGCTAAAATATTGATACAAGCTAAAAATATCGATGCAAGCTAAAATGTCGATACAAGCTAAAATGTCGATACAAGCTAAAATGTCGATACAAGCTAAAATGTCGATAAATGCTAAAAATATTGCTACAAGCTAAAAATATCGATCAAGCTAAAATATTGATACAAGCTAAAAATATCGATGCAAGCTAAAACATCGACACAATTAAAATATTAATGCAAGCTAAAAAAATCGAACTTACTTGTGTGCTCATGCAACGTTCGAAGCTTCAGATTTTAACAGCTACTTTTCCCAAGCAGTAAGAATGACCAACACTTCCACACACCCGCCCCCCTCCCCTCCCACCAACGCCACTTTAGCACTTCCAGTCAAGTTTTCCGTTTGCACACAGACTTGTGACTAGCGTCACTTTATGTCCTGTGTAATCTGTGTATATAAAATAGCTTATGTGTTTATAGTTACTTTTTAAAAAATTATTGCGTTCTTTATCTCAATGTGTGAGTGTTTTGTTTTGTGCTGCAACAGATCCGGAGTAACAACTATATCGTTCTCCTTTGCACACGTGTGCATTGGGAACGACATTAAACAATCCTGTCACTTGAACCTTGTTACCCAACCAGGCTTTGTATAAGGGGCGCACTCAGCAGCCAGACGCTTTATTGCTTATCCGTGTGAATTTTATGTGCTGAAGGACAACAGGCTGTCGGGGGGACAGAGAGGGGAGTGGGGGGGGAATAGAAAAGAACAGAGACAGCCGTGCCTTTCCGAACAAACATCAAACCTGCAGCAAGAGTGACTGAGTGGGCGAGATAAAGAGGCCTTTACATAAATAAAGACAGGGGCTTTTAATCCAGGGCCTGGACTTCATTTGATACGTTAAGTTGAAACTGTTACCATTTTTTGAGTGATAGCGGTGGAAAAATTATGTTTCACTGCCCAAAATTACGTTTCACTGCTTTATTCGATTCATATTATTTGCTGGGAAAGTCTCCGTTGGAGACCTTGAGCCTAAATATCTACAACCTTAATTCTGGCCACGTTTTCAGCTGCAGTTGTTATGTGCTCCGGAGGAATTTTAAAGGCGAAGCAGAGCTTGCACGAGTTCGCAGGGTTTTCATGTGCATGAAAGCGCCGGAAAGTGCAAATGCGTTTGAGGGAGCCCAGGTTTTAAAATCCCTTAAACCAAGACCGGCATTCAGCCCGATGTCATTTATACAACCGAATGATAATAGCTGGCGTTGCAACTCATCGCCAAAAATAAAAGAAAGGCGCTTGACAGAATGGCGGAATGACAAATTAGAACAACCTCCAGCAAGTCCCCCGCGTCGCTACATAGACTTTTGCAGGAAGTGTGATCAAAGTGCATCTTTCGTTACTGAAAGAGGATGACAGGGTTTAATTTTCAGTTCACGGCATTCCAAAGGCCCAAGGCGCTCTCTAAGTACCGTTTCATCTATAAAGCGAAGATGGACGCCAGCGCCGCCATTTACGACCGACACTGCGCCTTTCCAATAGTGCGTCGCCACGGCAGACAACTGGCTGCATTCAGTGTTTATTTGAAGAAAACAAGAAACATAATGAAGCAAGCTTCCACACACCCCCCCTCCCCGTTAAATTCCGTGCACCAAGATTCAGCTCCAGGAGACAGAGAGACACGCAGATTCAGGATACTTCAATGAAAGTCTATGTGTCGGATGTGTCGGTCTCTAGCACCAGGAGACAGACAGGCCGGCGAGATTTAATATGCTCCAATTAATATAATCTTAATTTGAATTTGAACAGGCTGCGATTTCTCCCACGGGATAGCAGGAATATGAAATTATATGAGGAAAGGAGTTTGATAGGAAATGAGGTAAAGATCACCCCCCCCCCTCCACACACACCTCGCCCCTTGTTTGGCGCGTCGGGCCGTAACCTTGACCTTTTCTTCAGCGTCTGTTTTTACAAGGGTCGGGTTGCCAGCTCGGCGCTCAGCCCAGCACAGATGGAAGGCGGACACGGATCCAACCCAGGGACCTCTTGTTCCGAAGCTTGGGTGCGGACCCCACTGCACCACCGGCGTATTAAATGAAGGTTGAAGGATTTAATGTCTTAATTCTCAAAACAAAGACCGATTGGAAAATGAACAAAGAATTCGTTTAAATAGAGCGTCTGAGGGGAAATGGCAAATTATGGATGGCCTGTTAAAAAATGTAATCACGAGATTTATTTTTCGCGTAAATTCCAGGACAGAATTCATAGGGAATACGAACATACTTAAATATCAGCATGCTTTAAAAGTTTAATTGACTTAATAAAAAGCAATGCATTGTCCACTGTTGCAGAAACTAGAATTCTGTATTCTGCTAGCAAGAGGAACTTCCCGTCCCTCTTCTATTTGGCGAGAGAGAAAGGTTTGAAGATCTTTCGGGTGACACATCTTTAAGACTTTTGAACTGTTTAGTTTCATGGCCTTTATCATTTGTTAATTTGAGTTGCCGGTGAATTATATAAAATAAAAAGCAAATTTTCTTGAACGAAGTTCAAATCCTTTTGCCTCCTCCATCTCGTAATTTCTCCGAATTTAACTTTGAAGGGCAAGTGCTTCCTTTCCGTCAGATTCTTCTCTGTGGGCAAGTGGCCTGGCGTGTCCCAGAGAGGGTGGGGGTGGGGGAAATCTGCGGACACACACACACATGGTGGGACTCAGCGTGCCAGGCAGCTGTATTGGAAAAGAGCCAACAGTTGACCTTTGAGAGCCCTTCGTTAGCCTTGCTGCAGGGTCTCGGCCCGAAACGCCACTCTTTTCCACAGATGCTGCCTGGCCTGCCGAGTTCCTGCAGCACTTTGTACCTGTTGCTTCGGCCTAGCATATGCTTTGTGGAATCACTCTAAGCGATTGTAATTGATATAATGCAACACTGGATAAGACTGGAATAAACTGGACGCCTGTCTGCCCTTAAATAGTGTTACTTGTTTGATGTTTCTAGTTTTTCAGTGGTGAAATTACAAAGAAAGGAAATGTGATAGCGGGGAAAAAAACTCGGGGAGAGGAAGAGCACGTACCCAGATGCTGATTAATGGGATGAGACGATTGGCAAAGCTGGGATAGGTTCAGATAGCAGAATGTATTTGTTTTAAATAAAACTTGCTGTAATATAGGGAAACAAAAGAGGGTGGCGTTTAAAGGTCTTTTTTTTTCTTTAGAATAAGAAGTAAGACGTCCTACAGGAAGAGAGGCAGCAGTTCTTCAACAGATAGATACGTAACCGAGTTTCACGGAGTTTAGAGGGCGGAGCGGCCACTGTGGAGGTCGTAGTGGGGATGGGAGGAGTTTGACGCTGTAGGTGGGTGGGTTGGGGGTGGGAGAAGAGCGGCGGAATATGCCATAAACAGAAAGACAGACATACTTTATTGATCCCGAGGGAAACTGAGTTTCGTTACAGTCCCACCAATAGTGTAGAAATATAGCAATATAAAACCACAAATAATTAAATAATAATAAGTTAATCATGCCAAGTGGAAATAAGTCCAGGACCAGCCTATTGGCTCAGGGTGTCTGACACTCCGAGGGAGGAGTTGTAAAATTTGATGGCCAAGGGCAGGAATGACTTCCTATGACGCTCAGTATTACATCTCGGTGGAATGAGTCTCTGGCTGAATGTACTCCTGTGCCTAACCGGTACATTATGGAGTGGATGGGAGTCATTGTCCAAGATGGGATGCAACTTGGACAGCATCCTCTTTTCAGACACCACCGTCAGAGAGTCCAGTTCCACCCCCACAACGTCACTGGCCTTACGAATGATACTGTTGGTGTCTGCTACCCTCAGCCTGCTGCCCCAAACATGATCGCACTCAATTCTTTGACCACAATTCTGCGCTCGGCTCTCGGCGGAGAGCAGCTAACTTCATCCAGTCGGCGTCATGGAGTTCATCTTGCCGGGTGAACCGGCAGCATAGAAAGTCGAGCAGTTGCATCGCTGTACAGGCCCTTCGGCCCACTCAGTCGTGCCAACCGCTTAACCTGTTCCGACATCAGCCTAACCCTTCACCCTGCCGCCTGGCGCTCCGTTCTGCTTTCATCTAGGCGTCAGCGCGACGCTTAACTGTGCCAGCGGCCCGGGTTCAGTTCCTTCCGCCGTCTGCTCTGAGGAGTGTGTGCGTCCTCCCCGTGACGGCGTGGCTTTCCTCCGGGAGCTCCGACGTCATACGTAGCAACTGAGCTATTGTACGGGAATAAACAGTCGGCATTTCTGGGTCTAATGAAGTCTCCTGGCCCGCAAAACGTCGACCGTTTGTTCTCTTCCACAAGTGCTGCCTGACCGCGCTGAGTTCCTCCAGCAATGAGTGTGTGTGTGTGTGTGTGTGTGTGTGTGTGTGTGTGTGTGTGTGTGTGTGTGTGTGTGTGTGTGTGTGTGTGTGAGTGTGTGTGTGTGAGTGTGTGTGAGAGTGTGTGTGAGTGTGTGTGTGTGTGTGTGTGTGAGTGTGTGTGAGAGTGTGTGTGTGTGAGTGTGTGTGTGTGTGTGAGAGTGTGTGTGAGTGTGTGTGTGTCTGTGTCTGTGTGTGTGCGTGTGTGTGTGAGTGTGTGTGTGAGTGTCTGTGTGTGACTGTGTGTGTGTGAGTATGTGTGAGAGTGTGTGTGAGTGTGTCTGTGTGTGTGAGTGTGTGTGTGTGAGTGTGTGTGTGTTTGTGTATGTATTATGTGTGTCTGTTTGTATGTGTGAGTGTGTGTGTCTGAGAGTGTGTGTGTTTCTGTGTGTGCGTGAGTGTGTGTATGTGAGTGTGTGTGTCTGTGTCTGTGTGAGTGTGTGTGTGTGTTTCTCTGTGTGTCTGTGTGTGTGTGAGTGTGTGTGTGTGTGTGTGAGTGTGTGAGTGTGTGAGTGTGTGTCAGTGTCTGTGTGAGTGTGTGTGTGTGTTTCTCTGTGTATGTGTGTGTGTGTGTGTGTGTGTGTGTGTGTGTGTGTGTGTGTGTGTGTGTGTGTGTGTGTGTGTGTGTGTGTGTGTGTATGTTACTCTGGATTTACAGCATCTCCAGAACCTCTTATACTTGGGCTATAACTCCGATAAGACTTCTCTATTATGTTTTATATCTTTCATGAAGTAGCGGCCTTCTTTTTATTTGTAAGGCTATTTGCAGATGCATACAAAAGTAGCTATTTGTGGATTGTTCTTCACTGGTCAAGTTAGATATCCGGCAAGCGGTGTAAGCTGGCATCCAGTTCCTCTTCGACTTCAAGGTCAAACAGTCACGGAATTTGTCTTGCTCACATTTTTCACATTAAGATTTTTATTATGCTTGACTTCAGTCGTAAATTCTGCGCATAATGGGTACACCGAGTGACATAAACAGATCGGGAAGGGAAATGTAACACCGTCACCCGCGCCAGCTCACTGGGAAAGAGGGAGGTCAGACGGCACAGGCTCACTGATTGCCGCGAATAGATACTTAAAGCGAATTGCTGCTTAATTATTAATTTAGTCTGGAGAACTGCAGTCTCCTCTCCCTCGTTTATTAAAGTTCGTGAACGTTTCGTGGATCTCCGCGCGTTGGCGCGTCCAGATTCCCTGAATTCGAAATGAAGAATAAAATAATATCTCAAAATTGGAGGTCAAGCGTTGCTGGCTATTCAAAGAATAATCCGCCAGAAATAGCTAAACTGCTTGAAGGATGTTTGCTGACTTGGGATTTCCATAAGGATTTTGAACAGCTAAACAGTGAACATTTCAACGCCTTCCTTGCTCTGCTCCTGAAATCGAATCCGCCTATCGCTGGCTTATGTCCTGAAATGTGTTGCTTTGCGACAGTTGTACATTGCAACAGATCATTTTTCACACTACTTAATATATAATAAAAATAATCAGTAATATTAAATATTACTTAGACCATATATATTAAGAGCTTATTCTAAAGTTACCTGTTGCAATGTAGTGCAGTATGTATATAATGGAAAAAGGAAGAATAATTACTGATGTAGTGAAGCTGGGTTCACTGTCCGTTCGGAAATCTCCTTGTGCCGGGGAGGGAGAAAGAACTGCAGGCAGGGGACAATTTCCAGATGGCGATGCCTCAGGAAAGCCCCCGTCATTAAGGACCC
>NW_026778962.1:490000-605369 GCF_030144855.1 Hypanus sabinus | reverse complement strand
AGTCTTGGACCAGAGGACACAGATAGAGTGGATGTGGAGAGGATGTTTCCTGTAGTGGGGGAGTCTAGGACCAGAGGACACAGATAGAGTGGATGTGGAGAGGATGTTTCCTATAGTGGGAGAGTCAACGACCAGCAAACAGATAGAGTGGATGTGGAGAGGATGTTTCCTATAGTGGGGGAGTCTAGGACCAGAGGTAACAAATAGTGTGGATGTGGAGAGGATGTTTCCTGTAGTGGGGGAGTGTAGGACCAGAGTAACAAACAGAGTGGATGTGGAGAGGATGTTTCCTGTAGTGGGGGAGTCTAGGACCAGAGGACACAGATAGAGTGGATGTGGAGAGGATGTTTCCTGTAGTGGGGGAGTCTAGGACCAGAGGGCACAGATAGAGTGGATGTGGAGAGGATGTTTCCTAAAGTGGGGGAGTCTTGGAACAGAGGGCACAGATAGAGTGGATGTGGAGAGGATGTTTCCTGTAGTGGGGGAGTCTAGGACCAGAGGACACAGATAGAGTGGATGTGGAGAGGGTGTTTCCTGTAGTGGGGGAGTCTAGGACCAGAGGACACAGATGGAGTGGATGTGGAGAGGGTGTTTCCTGTAGTGGGGGAGTCTAGTACCAGAGGACACAGATAAAGTGGATGTGGAGAGGATGTTTCCTGTAGTGGGGAGTCTAGGACCAGAGGACACAGATAGAGTGGATGTGGAGAGGATGTTTCCTATAGTGGGGGAGTCTAGGACCAGAGGACACAGCTAGAGTGGATGTGGAGAGGATGTTTCCTGTAGTGGGGGAGTCTAGGACCAGAGGACACAGATAGAGTGGATGTGGAGAGGATGTTTCCTATAGTGGGGGAGTCTAGGACCAGATGTCACAAATAGAGTGGATGTGGAGAGGATGTTTCCTATAGTCGGGGAGTCTTGGAACAGAGGGCACAGATAGAGTGGATGTGGAGAGGATGTTTCCTATAGTGGGGGAGTCTTGGAACAGAGGGCACAGATAGAGTGGATGTGGAGAGGATGTTTCCTATAGTGCGGGAGTATAGGAACAGAGGACACAGATGGAGTGGATGTGGAGAGGATGTTTCCTGTAGTGTGGGAGTCTAGAACCAGAGGACACTGATAGAGTGGATGTGGAGAGGATGTGTCCTATTGTGGGGGAGTCTTGGACCAGAGGACACAGATAGAGTGGATGTGGAGAGGATGTTTCGTGTAGTGGGGAAGTCTAGGACCAGAGGACACAGATAGAGTGGATGTGGAGAGATGTTTCCTGTAGTGGGGGAGTCTAGGAGCAGAGGACACACATAGAGTGGATGTGGAGAGGATGTTTCCTATAGTGGGAGAGTCAACGACCAGAAAACAGATAGAGTGGATGTGGAGAGGATGTTTCCTATAGTGGGGGAGTGTAGGACCAGAGGTAACAAACAGAGTGGATGTGGAGAGGATGTTTCCTGTAGTGGGAGAGTCTAGGACCAGAGGACACAGATAGAGTGGATGTGGAGAGGATGTTTCCTGTAGTGGGGGAGTCTAGGACCAGAGGACACAGATAGAGTGGATGTGGAGAGGATGTTTCCTGTAGTGGGGAGTCTAGGACCAGAGGACACAGATAGAGTGGATGTGGAGAGGATGTTTCCTATAGACTGGGAGTCTTGGAACAGAGGGCACAGTTTGAGTGGATGTGGAGAGGATGTTTCCTATAGTGGGGGTGTCTTGGAACAGAGGGCACAGATAGAGTGGATGAGGAGAGGATGTTTCCTATAGTGGGGGAGTATAGGAACAGAGGACACAGTTAGAGTGGATGTAGAGAGGATGTTTCCTGTAGTGGGGGAGTCTAGGACCAGAGGACACAGATGGAGTGGATGTGGAGAGGATGTTTCCTGTAGTGTGGGAGTCTAGAACCAGAGGACACAGATAGAGTGGATGTGGAGAGGATGTGTCCTATTGTGGGGGAGTCTTGGACCAGAGGACACAGATAGAGTGGATGTGGAGAGGATGTTTCCTGTAGTGGGGGAGTCTAGGACCAGAGGACACAGATAGAGTGGATGTGGAGAGGATGTTTCCTATAGTGGGAGAGTCAACGACCAGCAAACAGATAGAGTAGATGTGGAGAGGATGTTTCCTATAGTGGGGGAGTCTAGGACCAGAGGTAACAAATAGTGTGGATGTGGAGAGGATGTTTCCTGTAGTGGGAGAGTTTAGGACCAGAGGACACAGATAGAGTGGATGTGGAGAGGATGTTTCCTGTAGTGGGGGAGTCTAGGACCAGAGGACACAGATAGATTGGTTGTGGAGAGGATGTTTCCTGTAGTGGGGGAGTCTAGGACCAGAGGACACACATAGAGTGGATGTGGAGAGGATGTTTCCTATAGTCTGGGAGTTTGGAACAGAGGGCACAGATAGAGTGGATGTGGAGAGGGTGTTTCCTGTAGTGGGGGAGTCTAGGACCAGAGGACACAGATAAAGTGGATGTGGAGAGGATGTTTCCTGTAGTGGGGGAGTGTAGGACCAGAGGACACAGATAGAGTGGATGTGGAGAGGATGTTTCCAGTAGTGGGAGAGTCTAGGACCAGAAAACAGATAGAGTGGATGTGGAGAGGATGTTTCCTATAGTGGGGGAGTCTTGGAACAGAGGGCACAGATAGAGTGGATGTGGAGAGGATGTTTCCTATAGTGGGGGAGTCTTGGAACAGAGGGCACAGATGGAGTGGATGTGGAGAGGATGTTTCCTATAGTGGGGGAGTATAGGAACAGAGGACACAGACAGAGTGGATGTAGAGAGGATATTTCTGTAGTGGGGGAGTCTAGGACCAGAGGACACAGATGGAGTGGATGTGGAGAGGATTTTTCCTGTAGTGTGGGAGTCTAGGACCAGATGTCACAAATAGAGTGGATGTGGAGAGGATGTTTCCTATAGTGGGGGAGTATAGGGACAGAGGACACAGATAGAGTGGATGTAGAGAGGATGTTTCCTGTAGTGGGGGAGTCTAGGACCAGAGGACACAGATGGAGTGGATGTGAGAGGATGTTTCCTGTAGTGTGGGAGTCTAGAACCAGAGGACACAGATAGAGTGGATGTGGAGAGGATGTGTCCTATTGTGGGGGAGTCTTGGAACAGAGGACACAGATAGAGTGGATGTTGAGAGGATGTTTCCTGTAGTGGGGGAGTTTAGGACCAGAGGACACAGATAGAGTGGATGTGGAGAGGATGTTTCCTGTAGTGGGGTAGTCTAGTACCAGAGGACACAGATAGAGTGGATGTGGAGAGGATGTTTCCTATAGTGGGAGAGTCAACGACCAGAAAACAGATAGAGTGGATGTGGAGAGGATGTTTCCTATAGTGGGGGAGTCTAGGACCAGAGGTAACAAATAGAGTGGATGTGGAGAGGATGTTTCCTGTAGTGGGAGAGTCTAGGACCAGAGGACACAGATAGAGTGGATGTGGAGAGGATGTTTCTGTAGTGGGGGAGTCTAGGACCAGAGGACACAGATAGAGTGGATGTGGAGAGGATGTTTCCTGTAGTGGGGGAGTCTAGGACCAGAGGCCACAGATAGAGTGGATGTGGAGAGGATGTTTCCTGTAGTGGGGGAGTCTAGGACCAGAGGACACACATAGAGTGGATGTGGAGAGGATGTTTCCTATAGTCTGAGAGTCTTGGAACAGAGGGCACAGATAGAGTGGATGTGGAGAGGGGGTGTCCTGTAGTGGGGGAGTCTTGGACCAGAGGACACAGATAAAGTGGATGTGGAGAGGATGTTTCCTATAGTCGGGGAGTCTTGGAACAGAGGGCACAGATAGAGTGGATGTGGAGAGGATGTTTCCTATAGTGGGGGAGTCTTGGAACAGAGGGCACAGATAGAGTGGATGTGGAGAGGATGTTTCCTATAGTGGGGGAGTATAGGAACAGAGGACACAGATGGAGTGGATGTGGAGAGGATGTTTCCTGTAGTGTGGGAGTCTAGAACCAGAGGACACAGATAGAGTGGATGTGGAGAGGATGTTTCCTGTAGTGGGGAGTCTAGGACCAGAGGACACAGATAGATTGGTTGTGGAGAGGATGTTTCCTGTAGTGGGGGAGTCTAGGACCAGAGGACACACATAGAGTGGATGTGGAGAGGATGTTTCCTATAGTCTGGGAGTTTGGAACAGAGGGCACAGATAGAGTGGATGTGGAGAGGGTGTTTCCTGTAGTGGGGAGTCTAGGACCAGAGGACACAGATAAAGTGGATGTGGAGAGGATGTTTCCTGTAGTGGGGGAGTGTAGGACCAGAGGACACAGATAGAGTGGATGTGGAGAGGATGTTTCCAGTAGTGGGAGAGTCTAGGACCAGAAAACAGATAGAGTGGATGTGGAGAGGATGTTTCCTATAGTGGGGGAGTCTTGGAACAGAGGGCACAGATAGAGTGGATGTGGAGAGGATGTTTCCTATAGTGGGGGAGTCTTGGAACAGAGGGCACAGATGGAGTGGATGTGGAGAGGATGTTTCCTATAGTGGGGGAGTATAGGAACAGAGGACACAGACAGAGTGGATGTAGAGAGGATATTTCCTGTAGTGGGGGAGTCTAGGACCAGAGGACACAGATGGAGTGGATGTGGAGAGGATTTTTCCTGTAGTGTGGGAGTCTAGGACCAGATGTCACAAATAGAGTGGATGTGGAGAGGATGTTTCCTATAGTGGGGAGTATAGGGACAGAGGACACAGATAGAGTGGATGTAGAGAGGATGTTTCCTGTAGTGGGGGAGTCTAGGACCAGAGGACACAGATGGAGTGGATGTGGAGAGGATGTTTCCTGTAGTGTGGGAGTCTAGAACCAGAGGACACAGATAGAGTGGATGTGGAGAGGATGTGTCCTATTGTGGGGGAGTCTTGGAACAGAGGACACAGATAGAGTGGATGTTGAGAGGATGTTTCCTGTAGTGGGGGAGTTTAGGACCAGAGGACACAGATAGAGTGGATGTGGAGAGGATGTTTCCTGTAGTGGGGTAGTCTAGTACCAGAGGACACAGATAGAGTGGATGTGGAGAGGATGTTTCCTATAGTGGGAGAGTCAACGACCAGAAAACAGATAGAGTGGATGTGGAGAGGATGTTTCCTATAGTGGGGGAGTCTAGGACCAGAGGTAACAAATAGAGTGGATGTGGAGAGGATGTTTCCTGTAGTGGGAGAGTCTAGGACCAGAGGACACAGATAGAGTGGATGTGGAGAGGATGTTTCCTGTAGTGGGGGAGTCTAGGACCAGAGGACACAGATAGAGTGGATGTGGAGAGGATGTTTCCTGTAGTGGGGGAGTCTAGGACCAGAGGCCACAGATAGAGTGGATGTGGAGAGGATGTTTCCTGTAGTGGGGGAGTCTAGGACCAGAGGACACACATAGAGTGGATGTGGAGAGGATGTTTCCTATAGTCTGAGAGTCTTGGAACAGAGGGCACAGATAGAGTGGATGTGGAGAGGGGGTGTCCTGTAGTGGGGGAGTCTTGGACCAGAGGACACAGATAAAGTGGATGTGGAGAGGATGTTTCCTATAGTCGGGGAGTCTTGGAACAGAGGGCACAGATAGAGTGGATGTGGAGAGGATGTTTCCTATAGTGGGGGAGTCTTGGAACAGAGGGCACAGATAGAGTGGATGTGGAGAGGATGTTTCCTATAGTGGGGGAGTATAGGAACAGAGGACACAGATGGAGTGGATGTGGAGAGGATGTTTCCTGTAGTGTGGGAGTCTAGAACCAGAGGACACTGATAGAGTGGATGTGGAGAGGATGTGTCCTATAGACTGGGATTCTTGGAACAGAGGGCACAGATTGAGTGGATGTGGAGAGGATGTTTCCTATAGTGGGGGTGTCTTGGAACAGAGGGCACAGATAGAGTGGATGAGGAGAGGATGTTTCCTATAGTGGGGGAGTATAGGAACAGAGGACACAGTTAGAGTGGATGTAGAGAGGATGTTTCCTGTAGTGGGGGAGTCTAGGACCAGAGGACACAGATGGAGTGGATGTGGAGAGGATGTTTCCTGTAGTATGGGAGTCTAGAACCAGAGGACACAGATAGAGTGGATGTGGAGAGGATGTGTCCTATTGTGGGGGAGTCTTGGACCAGAGGACACAGATAGAGTGGATGTGGAGAGGATGTTTCCTGTAGTGGGGGAGTCTAGGACCAGAGGACACAGATAGAGTGGATGTGGAGAGGATGTTTCCTATAGTGGGAGAGTCAACGACCAGCAAACAGATAGAGTGGATGTGGAGAGGATGTTTCCTATAGTGGGGGAGTCTAGGACCAGAGGTAACAAATAGTGTGGATGTGGAGAGGATGTTTCCTGTAGTGGGAGAGTTTAGGACCAGAGGACACAGATAGAGTGGATGTGGAGAGGATGTTTCCTGTATTGGGAGAGTTTAGGACCAGAGGACACAGATAGAGTGGATGAGGAGAGGATGTTTCCTATAGTGGGGGAGTCTAGGACCAGAGGTAACAAATAGTGTGGATGTGGAGAGGATGTGTCCTATAGACTGGGAGTCTTGGAACAGAGGGCACAGATTGAGTGGATGTGGAGAGGATGTTTCCTATAGTGGGGGTGTCTTGGAACAGAGGGCACAGATAGAGTGGATGAGGAGAGGATGTTTCCTATAGTGGGGGAGTATAGGAACAGAGGACACAGTTAGAGTGGATGTAGAGAGGATGTTTCCTGTAGTGGGGGAGTCTAGGACCAGAGGACACAGATGGAGTGGATGTGGAGAGGATGTTTCCTGTAGTATGGGAGTCTAGAACCAGAGGACACAGATACAGTGGATGTGGAGAGGATGTGTCCTATTGTGGGGGAGTCTTGGACCAGAGGACACAGATAGAGTGGATGTGGAGAGGATGTTTCCTGTAGTGGGGGAGTCTAGGACCAGAGGACACAGATAGAGTGGATGTGGAGAGGATGTTTCCTATAGTGGGAGAGTCAACGACCAGCAAACAGATAGAGTGGATGTGGAGAGGATGTTTCCTATAGTGGGGGAGTCTAGGACCAGAGGTAACAAATAGTGTGGATGTGGAGAGGATGTTTCCTGTAGTGGGAGAGTTTAGGACCAGAGGACACAGATAGAGTGGATGTGGAGAGGATGTTTCCTGTATTGGGAGAGTTTAGGACCAGAGGACACAGATAGAGTGGATGTGGAGAGGATGTTTCCTGTATTGGGGGAGTCTAGGACCAGAGGACACAGATAGAGTGGATGTGGAGAGGATGTTTCCTGTAGTGGGGGAGTCTAGGAGCAGAGGACACACATAGAGTGGATGTGGAGAGGATGTTTCCTGTAGTGGGGGAGTCTAGGAGCAGAGGACACACATAGAGTGGATGTGGAGAGGATGTTTCCTATAGTCTGGGAGTCTTGGAACAGAGGGCACAGATAGAGTGGATGTGGAGAGGGTGTTTCCTGTAGTGGGGGAGTCTAGGACCAGAGGACACAGATAAAGTGGATGTGGAGAGGATGTTTCCTGTAGTGGGGGAGTGTAGGACCAGAGGACACAGATAGAGTGGATGTGGAGAGGATGTTTCCAGTAGTGGGAGAGTCTAGGACCAGAAAACAGATAGAGTGGATGTGGAGAGGATGTTTCCTATAGTGGGGGAGTCTTGGAACAGAGGGCACAGATAGAGTGGATGTGGAGAGGATGTTTCCTATAGTGGGGGAGTCTTGGAACAGAGGGCACAGATGGAGTGGATGTGGAGAGGATGTTTCCTATAGTGGGGGAGTATAGGAACAGAGGACACAGACAGAGTGGATGTAGAGAGGATATTTCCTGTAGTGGGGGAGTCTAGGACCAGAGGACACAGATGGAGTGGATGTGGAGAGGATTTTTCCTGTAGTGTGAGAGTCTAGGACCAGATGTCACAAATAGAGTGGATGTGGAGAGGATGTTTCCTATAGTGGGGGAGTATAGGGACAGAGGACACAGATAGAGTGGATGTAGAGAGGATGTTTCCTGTAGTGGGGGAGTCTAGGACCAGAGGACACAGATGGAGTGGATGTGGAGAGGATGTTTCCTGTAGTGTGGGAGTCTAGAACCAGAGGACACAGATAGAGTGGATGTGGAGAGGATGTGTCCTATTGTGGGGGAGTCTTGGAACAGAGGACACAGATAGAGTGGATGTTGAGAGGATGTTTCCTGTAGTGGGGGAGTTTAGGACCAGAGGACACAGATAGAGTGGATGTGGAGAGGATGTTTCCTATAGTGGGAGAGTCAACGACCAGAAAACAGATAGAGTGGATGTGGAGAGGATGTTTCCTATAGTGGGGGAGTCTAGGACCAGAGGTAACAAATAGAGTGGATGTGGAGAGGATGTTTCCTGTAGTGGGAGAGTCTAGGACCAGAGGACACAGATAGAGTGGATGTGGAGAGGATGTTTCCTGTAGTGGGGGAGTCTAGGACCAGAGGACACTGATAGAGTGGATGTGGAGAGGATGTTTCCTGTAGTGGGGGAGTCTAGGACCAGAGGCCACAGATAGAGTGGATGTGGAGAGGATGTTTCCTGTAGTGGGGGAGTCTAGGACCAGAGGACACACATAGAGTGGATGTGGAGAGGATGTTTCCTATAGTCTGAGAGTCTTGGAACAGAGGGCACAGATAGAGTGGATGTGGAGAGAGAGTTTCCTGTAGTGGGGGAGTCTTGGACCAGAGGACACAGATAAAGTGGATGTGGAGAGGATGTTTCCTATAGTCGGGGAGTCTTGGAACAGAGGGCACAGATAGAGTGGATGTGGAGAGGATGTTTCCTATAGTGGGGGAGTCTTGGAACAGAGGGCACAGATAGAGTAGATGTGGAGAGGATGTTTCCTATAGTGGGGGAGTATAGGAACAGAGGACACAGATGGAGTGGATGTGGAGAGGATATTTCCTGTAGTGTGGGAGTCTAGAACCAGAGGACACTGATAGAGTGGATGTGGAGAGGATGTGTCCTATTGTGGGGGAGTCTTGGACCAGAGGACACAGATAGAGTGGATGTGGAGAGGATGTTTCCTGTAATGGGGGAGTCTAGGACCAGAGGACACAGATAGAGTTGATGTGGAGAGGATGTTTCCTGTAGTGGGGGAGTCTAGGAGCAGAGGACACACATAGAGTGGATGTGGAGAGGATGTTTCCTATAGTGGGAGAGTCAACGACCAGAAAACAGATAGAGTGGATGTGGAGAGGATGTTTCCTATAGTGGGGGAGTGTAGGACCAGAGGTAACAAATAGAGTGGATGTGGAGAGGATGTTTCCTGTAGTGGGAGAGTCTAGGACCAGAGGACACAGATAGAGTGGATGTGGAGAGGATGTTTCCTGTAGTGGGGGAGTCTAGGACCAGAGGACACAGATAGAGTGGATGTGGAGAGGATGTTTCCTAAAGACTGGGAGTCTTGGAACAGAGGGCACAGATAGAGTGGATGTGGAGAGGATGTTTCCTGTAGTGGGGGAGTCTAGGACCAGAGGGCACAGATAGAGTGGATGTGGAGAGGATGTTTCCTGTAGTGGGGGAGTCTAGGACCAGAGGACACAGATAGAGTGGATGTGGAGAGGATGTTTCCAGTAGTGGGAGAGTCTAGTACCAGAAAACAGATAGAGTGGATGTGGAGAGGGTGTTTCCTATAGTGGGGGAGTCTAGGACCAGAGGACACAGCTAGAGTGGATGTGGAGAGGATGTTTCCTGTAGTGGGGGAGTCTAGGACCAGAGGACACAGATAGAGTGGATGTGGTGAGGATGTTTCCTGTAGTGGGTGAGTCTAGGACCAGAGGACACAGATAGAGTGGATGTGGAGAGGATGTTTCCTATAGTGGGGGAGTCTAGGACCAGATGTCACAAATAGAGTGGATGTGGAGAGGATGTTTCCTATAGTCGGGGAGTCTTGGAACAGAGGGCACAGATAGAGTGGATGTGGAGAGGATGTTTCCTATAGTGGGGGAGTCTTGGAACAGAGGGCACAGATAGAGTGGATGTGGAGAGGATGTTTCCTATAGTGGGGAAGTATAGGAACAGAGGACACAGATAGAGTGGATGTGGAGAGGATGTTTCCTATAGTGGGGGAGTCTAGTACCAGAGGACACAGATAGAGTGGATGTGGAGAGGATGTTTCCTGTAGTGTGGGAGTCCAGGACCAGAGGACACAGAGTGGATGTGGAGAGGATGTTTGCTATAGTGGGGGAGTCTAGTACCAGAGGACACAGATAGAGTGGATGTGGAGAGGATGTTTCCTATAGTGGGGGAGTCTTGGAACAGAGGGCACAGATAGAGTGGATGTGGAGAGGATGTTTCCTATAGTGGGGGAGTATAGGAACAGAGGACACAGATGGAGTGGATGTGGAGAGGATGTTTCCTGTAGTGTGGGAGTCTAGAACCAGAGGACACTGATAGAGTGGATGTGGAGAGGATGTGTCCTATTGTGGGGGAGTCTTGGACCAGAGGACACAGATAGAGTGGATGTGGAAAGGATGTTTCGTGTAGTGGGGGAGTCTAGGACCAGAGGACACAGATAGAGTGGATGTGGAGAGGATGTTTCCTGTAGTGGGGGAGTCTAGGACCAGAGGACACACATAGAGTGGATGTGGAGAGGATGTTTCCTATAGTCTGAGAGTCTTGGAACAGAGGGCACAGATAGAGTGGATGTGGAGAGGGAGTTTCCTGTAGTGGGGGAGTCTTGGACCAGAGGACACAGATAAAGTGGATGTGGAGAGGATGTTTCCTGTAGTGGGGGAGTCTAGGAGCAGAGGACACACATAGAGTGGATGTGGAGAGGATGTTTCCTATAGTGGGAGAGTCAACGACCAGAAAACAGATAGAGTGGATGTGGAGAGGATGTTTCCTATAGTGGGGGAGTGTAGGACCAGAGGTAACAAATAGTGTGGATGTGGAGAGGATGTTTCCTGTAGTGGGAGAGTCTAGGACCAGAGGACACAGATAGAGTGGATGTGGAGAGGATGTTTCCTGTAGTGGGGGAGTCTAGGACCAGAGGACACAGATAGAGTGGATGTGGAGAGGATGTTTCCTGTAGTGGGGGAGTCTAGGACCAGAGGACACAGATAGAGTGGATGTGGAGAGGATGTTTCCTATAGTGGGGGTGTCTTGGAACAGAGGGCACAGATAGAGTGGATGAGGAGAGGATGTTTCCTATAGTGGGGGAGTATAGGAACAGAGGACACAGTTAGAGTGGATGTAGAGAGGATGTTTCCTGTAGTGGGGGAGTCTAGGACCAGAGGACACAGATGGAGTGGATGTGGAGAGGATGTTTCCTGTAGTGTGAGAGTCTAGGACCAGATGTCACAAATAGAGTGGATGTGGAGAGGATGTTTCCTATAGTGGGGGAGTATAGGGACAGAGGACACAGATAGAGTGGATGTAGAGAGGATGTTTCCTGTAGTGGGGGAGTCTAGGACCAGAGGACACAGATGGAGTGGATGTGGAGAGGATGTTTCCTGTAGTGTGGGAGTCTAGAACCAGAGGACACAGATAGAGTGGATGTGGAGAGGATGTGTCCTATTGTGGGGGAGTCTTGGAACAGAGGACACAGATAGAGTGGATGTTGAGAGGATGTTTCCTGTAGTGGGGGAGTTTAGGACCAGAGGACACAGATAGAGTGGATGTGGAGAGGATGTTTCCTGTAGTGGGGTAGTCTAGTACCAGAGGACACAGATAGAGTGGATGTGGAGAGGATGTTTCCTATAGTGGGAGAGTCAACGACCAGAAAACAGATAGAGTGGATGTGGAGAGGATGTTTCCTATAGTGGGGGAGTCTACGACCAGAGGTAACAAATAGAGTGGATGTGGAGAGGATGTTTCCTGTAGTGGGAGAGTCTAGGACCAGAGGACACAGATAGAGTGGATGTGGAGAGGATGTTTCCTGTAGTGGGGGAGTCTAGGACCAGAGGACACAGATAGAGTGGATGTGGAGAGGATGTTTCCTGTAGTGGGGGAGTCTAGGACCAGAGGCCACAGATAGAGTGGATGTGGAGAGGATGTTTCCTGTAGTGGGGGAGTCTAGGACCAGAGGACACACATAGAGTGGATGTGGAGAGGATGTTTCCTATAGTCTGAGAGTCTTGGAACAGAGGGCACAGATAGAGTGGATGTGGAGAGAGAGTTTCCTGTAGTGGGGGAGTCTTGGACCAGAGGACACAGATAAAGTGGATGTGGAGAGGATGTTTCCTATAGTCGGGGAGTCTTGGAACAGAGGGCACAGATAGAGTGGATGTGGAGAGGATGTTTCCTATAGTGGGGGAGTCTTGGAACAGAGGGCACAGATAGAGTAGATGTGGAGAGGATGTTTCCTATAGTGGGGGAGTATAGGAACAGAGGACACAGATGGAGTGGATGTGGAGAGGATATTTCCTGTAGTGTGGGAGTCTAGAACCAGAGGACACTGATAGAGTGGATGTGGAGAGGATGTGTCCTATTGTGGGGGAGTCTTGGACCAGAGGACACAGATAGAGTGGATGTGGAGAGGATGTTTCCTGTAATGGGGGAGTCTAGGACCAGAGGACACAGATAGAGTTGATGTGGAGAGGATGTTTCCTGTAGTGGGGGAGTCTAGGAGCAGAGGACACACATAGAGTGGATGTGGAGAGGATGTTTCCTATAGTGGGAGAGTCAACGACCAGAAAACAGATAGAGTGGATGTGGAGAGGATGTTTCCTATAGTGGGGGAGTGTAGGACCAGAGGTAACAAATAGAGTGGATGTGGAGAGGATGTTTCCTGTAGTGGGAGAGTCTAGGACCAGAGGACACAGATAGAGTGGATGTGGAGAGGATGTTTCCTGTAGTGGGGGAGTCTAGGACCAGAGGACACAGATAGAGTGGATGTGGAGAGGATGTTTCCTAAAGACTGGGAGTCTTGGAACAGAGGGCACAGATAGAGTGGATGTGGAGAGGATGTTTCCTGTAGTGGGGGAGTCTAGGACCAGAGGGCACAGATAGAGTGGATGTGGAGAGGATGTTTCCTGTAGTGGGGGAGTCTAGGACCAGAGGACACAGATAGAGTGGATGTGGAGAGGATGTTTCCAGTAGTGGGAGAGTCTAGTACCAGAAAACAGATAGAGTGGATGTGGAGAGGGTGTTTCCTATAGTGGGGGAGTCTAGGACCAGAGGACACAGCTAGAGTGGATGTGGAGAGGATGTTTCCTGTAGTGGGGGAGTCTAGGACCAGAGGACACAGATAGAGTGGATGTGGTGAGGATGTTTCCTGTAGTGGGTGAGTCTAGGACCAGAGGACACAGATAGAGTGGATGTGGAGAGGATGTTTCCTATAGTGGGGGAGTCTAGGACCAGATGTCACAAATAGAGTGGATGTGGAGAGGATGTTTCCTATAGTCGGGGAGTCTTGGAACAGAGGGCACAGATAGAGTGGATGTGGAGAGGATGTTTCCTATAGTGGGGGAGTCTTGGAACAGAGGGCACAGATAGAGTGGATGTGGAGAGGATGTTTCCTATAGTGGGGAAGTATAGGAACAGAGGACACAGATAGAGTGGATGTGGAGAGGATGTTTCCTATAGTGGGGGAGTCTAGTACCAGAGGACACAGATAGAGTGGATGTGGAGAGGATGTTTCCTGTAGTGTGGGAGTCCAGGACCAGAGGACACAGAGTGGATGTGGAGAGGATGTTTGCTATAGTGGGGGAGTCTAGTACCAGAGGACACAGATAGAGTGGATGTGGAGAGGATGTTTCCTATAGTGGGGGAGTCTTGGAACAGAGGGCACAGATAGAGTGGATGTGGAGAGGATGTTTCCTATAGTGGGGGAGTATAGGAACAGAGGACACAGATGGAGTGGATGTGGAGAGGATGTTTCCTGTAGTGTGGGAGTCTAGAACCAGAGGACACTGATAGAGTGGATGTGGAGAGGATGTGTCCTATTGTGGGGGAGTCTTGGACCAGAGGACACAGATAGAGTGGATGTGGAAAGGATGTTTCGTGTAGTGGGGGAGTCTAGGACCAGAGGACACAGATAGAGTGGATGTGGAGAGGATGTTTCCTGTAGTGGGGGAGTCTAGGACCAGAGGACACACATAGAGTGGATGTGGAGAGGATGTTTCCTATAGTCTGAGAGTCTTGGAACAGAGGGCACAGATAGAGTGGATGTGGAGAGGGAGTTTCCTGTAGTGGGGGAGTCTTGGACCAGAGGACACAGATAAAGTGGATGTGGAGAGGATGTTTCCTGTAGTGGGGGAGTCTAGGAGCAGAGGACACACATAGAGTGGATGTGGAGAGGATGTTTCCTATAGTGGGAGAGTCAACGACCAGAAAACAGATAGAGTGGATGTGGAGAGGATGTTTCCTATAGTGGGGGAGTGTAGGACCAGAGGTAACAAATAGTGTGGATGTGGAGAGGATGTTTCCTGTAGTGGGAGAGTCTAGGACCAGAGGACACAGATAGAGTGGATGTGGAGAGGATGTTTCCTGTAGTGGGGGAGTCTAGGACCAGAGGACACAGATAGAGTGGATGTGGAGAGGATGTTTCCTGTAGTGGGGGAGTCTAGGACCAGAGGACACAGATAGAGTGGATGTGGAGAGGATGTTTCCTATAGTGGGGGTGTCTTGGAACAGAGGGCACAGATAGAGTGGATGAGGAGAGGATGTTTCCTATAGTGGGGGAGTATAGGAACAGAGGACACAGTTAGAGTGGATGTAGAGAGGATGTTTCCTGTAGTGGGGGAGTCTAGGACCAGAGGACACAGATGGAGTGGATGTGGAGAGGATGTTTCCTGTAGTGTGAGAGTCTAGGACCAGATGTCACAAATAGAGTGGATGTGGAGAGGATGTTTCCTATAGTGGGGGAGTATAGGGACAGAGGACACAGATAGAGTGGATGTAGAGAGGATGTTTCCTGTAGTGGGGGAGTCTAGGACCAGAGGACACAGATGGAGTGGATGTGGAGAGGATGTTTCCTGTAGTGTGGGAGTCTAGAACCAGAGGACACAGATAGAGTGGATGTGGAGAGGATGTGTCCTATTGTGGGGGAGTCTTGGAACAGAGGACACAGATAGAGTGGATGTTGAGAGGATGTTTCCTGTAGTGGGGGAGTTTAGGACCAGAGGACACAGATAGAGTGGATGTGGAGAGGATGTTTCCTGTAGTGGGGTAGTCTAGTACCAGAGGACACAGATAGAGTGGATGTGGAGAGGATGTTTCCTATAGTGGGAGAGTCAACGACCAGAAAACAGATAGAGTGGATGTGGAGAGGATGTTTCCTATAGTGGGGGAGTCTACGACCAGAGGTAACAAATAGAGTGGATGTGGAGAGGATGTTTCCTGTAGTGGGAGAGTCTAGGACCAGAGGACACAGATAGAGTGGATGTGGAGAGGATGTTTCCTGTAGTGGGGGAGTCTAGGACCAGAGGACACAGATAGAGTGGATGTGGAGAGGATGTTTCCTGTAGTGGGGGAGTCTAGGACCAGAGGCCACAGATAGAGTGGATGTGGAGAGGATGTTTCCTGTAGTGGGGGAGTCTAGGACCAGAGGACACACATAGAGTGGATGTGGAGAGGATGTTTCCTATAGTCTGAGAGTCTTGGAACAGAGGGCACAGATAGAGTGGATGTGGAGAGAGAGTTTCCTGTAGTGGGGGAGTCTTGGACCAGAGGACACAGATAAAGTGGATGTGGAGAGGATGTTTCCTATAGTCGGGGAGTCTTGGAACAGAGGGCACAGATAGAGTGGATGTGGAGAGGATGTTTCCTATAGTGGGGGAGTCTTGGAACAGAGGGCACAGATAGAGTAGATGTGGAGAGGATGTTTCCTATAGTGGGGGAGTATAGGAACAGAGGACACAGATGGAGTGGATGTGGAGAGGATATTTCCTGTAGTGTGGGAGTCTAGAACCAGAGGACACTGATAGAGTGGATGTGGAGAGGATGTGTCCTATTGTGGGGGAGTCTTGGACCAGAGGACACAGATAGAGTGGATGTGGAGAGGATGTTTCCTGTAATGGGGGAGTCTAGGACCAGAGGACACAGATAGAGTTGATGTGGAGAGGATGTTTCCTGTAGTGGGGGAGTCTAGGAGCAGAGGACACACATAGAGTGGATGTGGAGAGGATGTTTCCTATAGTGGGAGAGTCAACGACCAGAAAACAGATAGAGTGGATGTGGAGAGGATGTTTCCTATAGTGGGGGAGTGTAGGACCAGAGGTAACAAATAGAGTGGATGTGGAGAGGATGTTTCCTGTAGTGGGAGAGTCTAGGACCAGAGGACACAGATAGAGTGGATGTGGAGAGGATGTTTCCTGTAGTGGGGGAGTCTAGGACCAGAGGACACAGATAGAGTGGATGTGGAGAGGATGTTTCCTAAAGACTGGGAGTCTTGGAACAGAGGGCACAGATAGAGTGGATGTGGAGAGGATGTTTCCTGTAGTGGGGGAGTCTAGGACCAGAGGGCACAGATAGAGTGGATGTGGAGAGGATGTTTCCTGTAGTGGGGGAGTCTAGGACCAGAGGACACAGATAGAGTGGATGTGGAGAGGATGTTTCCAGTAGTGGGAGAGTCTAGTACCAGAAAACAGATAGAGTGGATGTGGAGAGGGTGTTTCCTATAGTGGGGGAGTCTAGGACCAGAGGACACAGCTAGAGTGGATGTGGAGAGGATGTTTCCTGTAGTGGGGGAGTCTAGGACCAGAGGACACAGATAGAGTGGATGTGGTGAGGATGTTTCCTGTAGTGGGTGAGTCTAGGACCAGAGGACACAGATAGAGTGGATGTGGAGAGGATGTTTCCTATAGTGGGGGAGTCTAGGACCAGATGTCACAAATAGAGTGGATGTGGAGAGGATGTTTCCTATAGTCGGGGAGTCTTGGAACAGAGGGCACAGATAGAGTGGATGTGGAGAGGATGTTTCCTATAGTGGGGGAGTCTTGGAACAGAGGGCACAGATAGAGTGGATGTGGAGAGGATGTTTCCTATAGTGGGGAAGTATAGGAACAGAGGACACAGATAGAGTGGATGTGGAGAGGATGTTTCCTATAGTGGGGGAGTCTAGTACCAGAGGACACAGATAGAGTGGATGTGGAGAGGATGTTTCCTGTAGTGTGGGAGTCCAGGACCAGAGGACACAGAGTGGATGTGGAGAGGATGTTTGCTATAGTGGGGGAGTCTAGTACCAGAGGACACAGATAGAGTGGATGTGGAGAGGATGTTTCCTATAGTGGGGGAGTCTTGGAACAGAGGGCACAGATAGAGTGGATGTGGAGAGGATGTTTCCTATAGTGGGGGAGTATAGGAACAGAGGACACAGATGGAGTGGATGTGGAGAGGATGTTTCCTGTAGTGTGGGAGTCTAGAACCAGAGGACACTGATAGAGTGGATGTGGAGAGGATGTGTCCTATTGTGGGGGAGTCTTGGACCAGAGGACACAGATAGAGTGGATGTGGAAAGGATGTTTCGTGTAGTGGGGGAGTCTAGGACCAGAGGACACAGATAGAGTGGATGTGGAGAGGATGTTTCCTGTAGTGGGGGAGTCTAGGACCAGAGGACACACATAGAGTGGATGTGGAGAGGATGTTTCCTATAGTCTGAGAGTCTTGGAACAGAGGGCACAGATAGAGTGGATGTGGAGAGGGAGTTTCCTGTAGTGGGGGAGTCTTGGACCAGAGGACACAGATAAAGTGGATGTGGAGAGGATGTTTCCTGTAGTGGGGGAGTCTAGGAGCAGAGGACACACATAGAGTGGATGTGGAGAGGATGTTTCCTATAGTGGGAGAGTCAACGACCAGAAAACAGATAGAGTGGATGTGGAGAGGATGTTTCCTATAGTGGGGGAGTGTAGGACCAGAGGTAACAAATAGAGTGGATGTGGAGAGGATGTTTCCTGTAGTGGGAGAGTCTAGGACCAGAGGACACAGATAGAGTGGATGTGGAGAGGATGTTTCCTGTAGTGGGGGAGTCTAGGACCAGAGGACACAGATAGAGTGGATGTGGAGAGGATGTTTCCTGTAGTGGGGGAGTCTAGGACCAGAGGACACAGATAGAGTGGATGTGGAGAGGATGTTTCCTATAGTGGGGGTGTCTTGGAACAGAGGGCACAGATAGAGTGGATGAGGAGAGGATGTTTCCTATAGTGGGGGAGTATAGGAACAGAGGACACAGTTAGAGTGGATGTAGAGAGGATGTTTCCTGTAGTGGGGGAGTCTAGGACCAGAGGACACAGATGGAGTGGATGTGGAGAGGATGTTTCCTGTAGTGTGGGAGTCTAGAACCAGAGGACACAGATAGAGTGGATGTGGAGAGGATGTGTCCTATTGTGGGGGAGTCTTGGACCAGAGGACACAGATAGAGTGGATGTGGAGAGGATGTTTCCTGTAGTGGGGGAGTCTAGGACCAGAGGACACAGAGAGAGTGGATGTGGAGAGGATGTTTCCTGTAGTGGGGGAGTCTAGTACCAGAGGACACAGATAGAGTGGATGTGGAGAGGATGTTTCCTATAGTGGGAGAGTCAACGACCAGCAAACAGATAGAGTGGATGTGGAGAGGATGTTTCCTATAGTGGGGGAGTCTAGGACCAGAGGTAACAAATAGTGTGGATGTGGAGAGGATGTTTCCTGTAGTGGGAGAGTTTAGGACCAGAGGACACAGATAGAGTGGATGTGGAGAGGATGTTTCCTGTAGTGGGGGAGTCTAGGACCAGAGGACACAGATAGATTGGTTGTGGAGAGGATGTTTCCTGTAGTGGGGGAGTCTAGGACCAGAGGACACAGATAGAGTGGATGTGGAGAGGATGTTTCCTATAGTCTGGGAGTCTTGGAACAGAGGGCACAGATAGAGTGGATGTGGAGAGGGTGTTTCCTGTAGTGGGGGAGTCTAGGACTAGAGGACACAGATAAAGTGGATGTGGAGAGGATGTTTCCTGTAGTGGGGGAGTGTAGGACCAGAGGACACAGATAGAGTGGATGTGGAGAGGATGTTTCCAGTAGTGGGAGAGTCTAGGACCAGAAAACAGATAGAGTGGATGTGGAGAGGATGTTTCCTATAGTGGGGGAGTCTTGGAACAGAGGGCACAGATAGAGTGGATGTGGAGAGGATGTGTCGTATTGTGGGGGAGTCTTGGACCAGAGGACACAGATAGAGTGGATGTGGAGAGGATGTTTCCTGTAGTGGGGGAGTCTAGGACCAGAGGACACAGAGAGAGTGGATGTGGAGAGGATGTTTCCTGTAGTGGGGGAGTCTAGTACCAGAGGACACAGATAGAGTGGATGTGGAGAGGATGTTTCCTATAGTGGGAGAGTCAACGACCAGCAAACAGATAGAGTGGATGTGGAGAGGATGTTTCCTATAGTGGGGGAGTCTAGGACCAGAGGTAACAAATAGTGTGGATGTGGAGAGGATGTTTCCTGTAGTGGGAGAGTTTAGGACCAGAGGACACAGATAGAGTGGATGTGGAGAGGATGTTTCCTGTAGTGGGGGAGTCTAGGACCAGAGGACACAGATAGATTGGTTGTGGAGAGGATGTTTCCTGTAGTGGGGGAGTCTAGGACCAGAGGACACAGATAGAGTGGATGTGGAGAGGATGTTTCCTGTAGTGGGGGAGTCTAGGAGCAGAGGACACACATAGAGTGGATGTGGAGAGGATGTTTCCTATAGTCTGGGAGTCTTGGAACAGAGGGCACAGATAGAGTGGATGTGGAGAGGGTGTTTCCTGTAGTGGGGGAGTCTAGGACCAGAGGACACAGATAAAGTGGATGTGGAGAGGATGTTTCCTGTAGTGGGGGAGTGTAGGACCAGAGGACACAGATAGAGTGGATGTGGAGAGGATGTTTCCAGTAGTGGGAGAGTCTAGGACCAGAAAACAGATAGAGTGGATGTGGAGAGGATGTTTCCTATAGTGGGGGAGTCTTGGAACAGAGGGCACAGATAGAGTGGATGTGGAGAGGATGTTTCCTATAGTGGGGGAGTCTTGGAACAGAGGGCACAGATAGAGTGGATGTGGAGAGGATGTTTCCTATAGTGGGGGAGTATAGGAACAGAGGACACAGACAGAGTGGATGTAGAGAGGATATTTCCTGTAGTGGGGGAGTCTAGGACCAGAGGACACAGATGGTGTGGATGTGGAGAGGATTTTTCCTGTAGTGTGGGAGTCTAGGACCAGATGTCACAAATAGAGTGGATGTGGAGAGGATGTTTCCTATAGTGGGGGAGTCTTGGAACAGAGGGCACAGATAGAGTGGATGTGGAGAGGATGTTTCCTGTAGTGGGGGAGTTTAGGACCAGAGGACACAGATAGAGTGGATGTGGAGAGGATGTTTCCTGTAGTGGGGTAGTCTAGTACCAGAGGACACAGATAGAGTGGATGTGGAGAGGATGTTTCCTATAGTGGGAGAGTCAACGACCAGAAAACAGATAGAGTGGATGTGGAGAGGATGTTTCCTATAGTGGGGGAGTCTAGGACCAGAGGTAACAAATAGAGTGGATGTGGAGAGGATGTTTCCTGTAGTGGGAGAGTCTAGGACCAGAGGACACAGAGAGAGTGGATGTGGAGAGGATGTTTCCTGTAGTGGGGGAGTCTAGGACCAGAGGACACAGATAGAGTGGATGTGGAGAGGATGTTTCCTGTAGTGGGGGAGTCTAGGACCAGAGGACACAGATAGAGTGGATGTGGAGAGGATGTTTCCTGTAGTGGGGGAGTCTAGGACCAGAGGACACACATAGAGTGGATGTGGAGAGGATGTTTCCTATAGTCTGAGAGTCTTGGAACAGAGGGCACAGATAGAGTGGATGTGGAGAGGGAGTTTCCTGTAGTGGGGGAGTCTTGGACCAGAGGACACAGATAAAGTGGATGTGGAGAGGATGTTTCCTGTAGTGGGGGAGTCTAGGACCAGAGGACACAGATAGAGTGGATGTGGAGAGGATGTTTCCAGTAGTGGGAGAGTCTAGGACCAGAAAGCAGATAGAGTGGATGTGTAGAGGGTGTTTCCTATAGTGGGGGAGTCTAGGACCAGAGGACACAGCTAGAGTGGATGTGGAGAGGATGTTTCCTGTAGTGGGGGAGTCTAGGACCAGAGGACACAGATAGAGTGGATGTGGTGAGGATGTTTCCTGTAGTGGTGGAGTCTAGGACCAGAGGACACAGATAGAGTGGATGTGGAGAGGATGTTTCCTATAGTGGGGGAGTCTAGGACCAGATGTCACAAATAGAGTGGATGTGGAGAGGATGTTTCCTATAGTCGGGGAGTGTTGGAACAGAGGGCACAGATAGAGTGGATGTGGAGAGGATGTTTCCTATAGTGGGAGAGTCAACGACCAGAAAACAGATAGAGTGGATGTGGAGAGGATGTTTCCTATAGTGGGAGAGTCTAGGACCAGAGGACACAGATAGAGTGGATGTGGAGAGGATGTTTCCTATAGTGGGGGAGTCTAGGACCAGAGGACACAGCTAGAGTGGATGTGAAGAGGATGTTTCCTGTAGTGGGGGAGTCTAGGACCAGAGGACACAGATAGAGTGGATGTGGAGAGGATGTTTCCTGTAGTGGGGGAAACTAGGACCAGAGGACACAGATAGCGTGGATGTGGAGAGGATGTTTCCTGTAGTGGGGGAGTCTAGGAGCAGAGGACACACATAGAGTGGATGTGGAGAGGATGTTTCCTATAGTCTGGGAGTCTTGGAACAGAGGGCACAGATAGAGTGGATGTGGAGAGGGTGTTTCCTGTAGTGGGGGAGTCTAGAACCAGAGGACACAGATAGAGTGGATGTGGAGAGGATGTGCCCTATTGTGGGGGAGTCTTGGAACAGAGGGCACAGATAGAGTGGATGTGGAGAGGATGTTTCCTATAGTGGGGGAGTCTAGGACCAGAGGACACAGCAAGAGTGGATGTGGAGAGGATGTTTCCTGTAGTGGGGGAGTCTAGGACCAGAGGACACAGATAGAGTGGATGTGGAGAGGATGTTTCCTGTAGTGGGGGAGACTAGGACCAGAGGACACAGATAGCGTGGATGTGGAGAGGATGTTTCCTGTAGTGGGGGAGTCTAGGAGCAGAGGACACACATAGAGTGGATGTGGAGAGGATGTTTCCTATAGTCTGGGAGTCTTGGAACAGAGGGCACAGATAGAGTGGATGTGGAGAGGGTGTTTCCTGTAGTGGGGGAGTCTAGGACCAGAGGACACAGATAGAGTGGATGTGGAGAGGATGTTTCCTGTAGTGGGGGAGTCTAGGACCAGAGGACACAGATAGAGTGGATGTGGAGAGGATGTTTCCTGTAGTGGGGGAGTCTAGTACCAGAGGACACAGATAGAGTGGATGTGGAGAGGATGTTTCCTATAGTGGGAGAGTCAACGACCAGAAAACAGATAGAGTGGATGTGGAGAGGATGTTTCCTATAGTGGGGGAGTCTAGGACCAGAGGTAACAAATAGTGTGGATGTGGAGAGGATGTTTCCTGTAGTGGGAGAGTCTAGGACCAGAGGACACAGATAGAGTGGATGTGGAGAGGATGTTTCCTGTAGTGGGGGAGTCTAGGAGCAGAGGACACACATAGAGTGGATGTGGAGAGGATGTTTCCTATAGTCTGGGAGTCTTGGAACAGAGGGCACAGATAGAGTGGATGTGGAGAGGGTGTTTCCTGTAGTGGGGGAGTCTAGGACCAGAGGACACAGATAGAGTGGATGTAGAGAGGATGTTTCCTATAGTGGGGGAGTCTAGGACCAGAGGACACAGATGGAGTGGATGTGGAGAGGATGTTTCCTGTAGTGTGGGAGTCTAGAACCAGAGGACACAGATAGAGTGGATGTGGAGAGGATGTGCCCTATTGTGGGGGAGTCTTGGAACAGAGGACACAGATAGAGTGGATGTGGATTGGATGTTTCCTGTAGTGGGGGAGTCTAGGACCAGAGGACACAGATAGAGTGGATGTGGAGAGGATGTTTCCTGTAGTGTGGGAGTCTAGTACCAGAGGACACAGATAGAGTGGATGTGGAGAGGATGTTTCCTATAGTGGGAGAGTCAACGACCAGAAAACAGATAGAGTGGATGTGGAGAGGATGTTTCCTATAGTGGGGGAGTCTAGGACCAGAGATAACAAATAGTGTGGATGTGGAGAGGATGTTTCCTGTAGTGGGAGAGTCTAGGACCAGAGGACACAGATAGAGTGGATGTGGAGAGGATGTTTCCTGTAGTGGGGTAGTCTAGGACCAGAGGACACAGATAGAGTGGATGTGGAGAGGATGTTTCCTGTAGTGGGGGAGTCTAGGAGCAGAGGACACACATAGAGTGGATGTGGAGAGGATGTTTCCTATAGTCTGGGAGTCTTGGAACAGAGGGCACAGATTGAGTGGATGTGGAGAGGGAGTTTCCTGTAGTGGGGGAGTCTAGGACCAGAGGACACAAATAAAGTGGATGTGGAGAGGATGTTTCCTGTAGTGGGGGAGTCTAGGACCAGAGGACACAGATAGAGTGGATGTGGAGAGGATGTTTCCTGTAGTGGGGGAGTCTAGGACCAGAGGACACAGCTAGAGTGGATGTGGAGAGGATGTTTCCTGTAGTGGGGGAGTCTAGGACCAGAGGACACAGATAGAGTGGATGTGGAGAGGATGTTTCCTGTAGTGGGGGAGTCTAGGAACAGAGGACACACATAGAGTGGATGTGGAGAGGATGTTTCCTATAGTCTGGGAGTCTTGGAACAGAGGGCACAGATAGAGTGGATGTGGAGAGGGTGTTTCCTGTAGTGGGGGAGTCTAGGACCAGAGGACACAGATAGAGTGGATGTAGAGAGGATGTTTCCTGTAGTGGGGGAGTCTAGGACCAGAGGACACAGATGGAGTGGATGTGGAGAGGATGTTTCCTGTAGTGTGGGAGTCTAGAACCAGAGGACACAGATAGAGTGGATGTGGAGAGGATGTGCCCTATTGTGGGGGAGTCTTGGAACAGAGGACACAGATAGAGTGGATGTGGAGAGGATGTTTCCTGTAGTGGGGGAGTCTAGGACCAGAGGACACAGATAGAGTGGATGTGGAGAGGATGTTTCCTGTAGTGTGGGAGTCTAGTACCAGAGGACACAGATAGAGTGGATGTGGAGAGGATGTTTCCTATAATGGGAGAGTCAACGACCAGAAAACAGATAGAGTGGATGTGGAGAGGATGTTTCCTATAGTGGGGGAGTCTAGGACCAGAGATAACAAATAGTGTGGATGTGGAGAGGATGTTTCCTGTAGTGGGAGAGTCTAGGACCAGAGGACACAGATAGAGTGGATGTGGAGAGGATGTTTCCTGTAGTGGGGGAGTCTAGGACCAGAGGACACAGATAGAGTGGATGTGGAGAGGCTGTTTCCTGTAGTGGGGGAGTCTAGGACCAGAGGACACACATAGAGTGGATGTGGAGAGGATGTTTCCTATAGTCTGGGAGTCTTGGAACAGAGGGCACAGATTGAGTGGATGTGGAGAGGGAGTTTCCTGTAGTGGGGGAGTCTAGGACCAGAGGACACAAATAAAGTGGATGTGGAGAGGATGTTTCCTGTAGTGGGGGAGTCTAGGACCAGAGGACACAGATAGAGTGGATGTGGAGAGGATGTTTCCTGTAGTGGGGGAGTCTAGGACCAGAGGACACAGATAGAGTGGATGTGGAGAGGATGTTTCCTGTAGTGGGGGAGTCTAGGACCAGAGGACACACATAGAGTGGATGTGGAGAGGATGTTTCCTATAGTCTGGGAGTCTTGGAACAGAGGGCACAGATTGAGTGGATGTGGAGAGGGAGTTTCCTGTAGTGGGGGAGTCTAGGACCAGAGGACACAAATAAAGTGGATGTGGAGAGGATGTTTCCTGTAGTGGGGGAGTCTAGGACCAGAGGACACAGATAGAGTGGATGTGGAGAGGATGTTTCCTGTAGTGGGGGAGTCTAGGACCAGAGGACACAGCTAGAGTGGATGTGGAGAGGATGTTTCCTGTAGTGGGGGAGTCTAGGACCAGAGGACACAGATAGAGTGGATGTGGAGAGGATGTTTCCTGTAGTGGGGGAGTCTAGGAGCAGAGGACACACATAGAGTGGATGTGGAGAGGATGTTTCCTATAGTCTGGGAGTCTTGGAACAGAGGGCACAGATAGAGTGGATGTGGAGAGGGTGTTTCCTGTAGTGGGGGAGTCTAGGACCAGAGGACACAGATAGAGTGGATGTAGAGAGGATGTTTCCTGTAGTGGGGGAGTCTAGGACCAGAGGACACAGATGGAGTGGATGTGGAGAGGATGTTTCCTGTAGTGTGGGAGTCTAGAACCAGAGGACACAGATAGAGTGGATGTGGAGAGGATGTGCCCTATTGCGGGGGAGTCTTGGAACAGAGGACACAGATAGAGTGGATGTGGAGAGGATGTTTCCTGTAGTGGGGGAGTCTAGGACCAGAGGACACAGATAGAGTGGATGTGGAGAGGATGTTTCCTGTAGTGTGGGAGTCTAGTACCAGAGGACACAGATAGAGTGGATGTGGAGAGGATGTTTCCTATAATGGGAGAGTCAACGACCAGAAAACAGATAGAGTGGATGTGGAGAGGATGTTTCCTATAGTGGGGGAGTCTAGGACCAGAGATAACAAATAGTGTGGATGTGGAGAGGATGTTTCCTGTAGTGGGAGAGTCTAGGACCAGAGGACACAGATAGAGTGGATGTGGAGAGGATGTTTCCTGTAGTGGGGGAGTCTAGGACTAGAGGACACAGATAGAGTGGATGTGGAGAGGATGTTTCCTGTAGTGGGGGAGTCTAGGACCAGAGGACACAGATAGAGTGGATGTGGAGAGGATGTTTCCAGCAGTGGGAGAGTCTAGTACCAGAAAACAGATAGAGTGGATGTGGAGAGGGTGTTTCCTATAGTGGGGGAGTCTAGGACCAGAGGACACAGCTAGAGTGGATGTGGAGAGGATGTTTCCTGTAGTGGGGGAGTCTAGGACCAGAGGACACAGATAGAGTGGATGTCGTGAGGATGTTTCCTGTAGTGGGTGAGTCTAGGACCAGAGGACACAGATAGAGTGGATGTGGAGAGGATGTTTCCTATAGTGGGGGAGTCTAGGACCAGATGTCACAAATAGAGTGGATGTGGAGAGGATGTTTCCTATAGTCGGGGAGTCTTGGAACAGAGGGCACAGATAGAGTGGATGTGGAGAGGATGTTTCCTATAGTGGGGGAATCTTGGAACAGAGGGCACAGATAGAGTGGATGTGGAGAGGATGTTTCCTATAGTGGGGAAGTATAGGAACAGAGGACACAGATAGAGTGGATGTGGAGAGGATGTTTCCTATAGTGGGGGAGTCTAGTACCAGAGGACACAGATAGAGTGGATGTGGAGAGGATGTTTCCTGTAGTGTGGGAGTCCAGGACCAGAGGACACAGAGTGGATGTGGAGAGGATGTTTGCTATAGTGGGGGAGTCTAGTACCAGAGGACACAGATAGAGTGGATGTGGAGAGGATGTTTCCTATAGTGGGGGAGTCTAGTACCAGAGGACACAGATAGAGTGGATGTGGAGAGGATGTTTCCTGTAGTGGGGGAGTCTAGGACAAGAGGACACAGATAGAGTGGATGTGCAGAGGAGGTTTCCTATAGTGGGAGAGTCAACGACCAGAAAACAGATAGAGTGGATGTGGAGAGGATTTTTCCTGTAGTGGGAGAGTCTAGGACCAGAGGACACAGATAGAGTGGATGTGGAGAGGATGTTTCCTGTAGTGGGGGTGGGGGGGGGGGGGAGACTAGGACCAGAGGACACAGATAGAGTGGATGCGGAGAGGATGTTTCCTATAGTGGGGGAGTATAGGAACAGAGGACACAGATAGAGTGGATGTGGAGAGGATGTTTCCTATAGTGGGGGAGTCTAGTACCAGAGGACACAGATAGAGTGGATGTGGAGAGGATGTTTCCTGTTGTGTGGGAGTCTAGGACCAGAGGACACAGAGTGGATGTGCAGAGGATGTCTGCTATAGTGGGGGAGTCTAGTATCAGAGGACACAGATAGAGTGGATGTGGAGAGGATGTTTCCTGTAGTGGCGGAGTCTATAACCAGAGGACACAGATAGAGTGGATGTGGAGAGGATGTGTCCTATAGTGGGGGAGTCTAGGACCAGAGGACACAGATAGCGTGGATGTGGAGAGGATGTTTCCTGTAGTGGGGGAGTCTAGGACCAGAGGACACAGATAAAGTGGATGTGGATAGGATGTTTCCTGTAGTGGGGGAGTCTAGTACCAGAGGACACAGATAGAGTGGATGTGGAGAGGATGTTTCCTATAGTCGGGGAGTCTTGGACCGGAGGGCACAGATAGAGTGGATGTGGAGAGGATGTTTCCTATAGTCGGGGAGTCTTGGAACAGAGGGCACAGATAGAGTGGTTGTGGAGAGGATGTTTCCTATAGTCGGGGAGTCTTGGAACAGAGGGCACAGATAGAGTGGATGTGGAGAGGATGTTTCCTATAGTCGGGGAGTCTTGGAACAGAGGGCAGAGATAGAGTGGATGTGGAGAGGATGTTTCCTATAGTCGGGGAGTCTTGGACCAGAGGGGACAGATAGAGTGGATGTGGAGAGGGTGTTTCCTAAAGTGGGAGAGTCTAGGACCACAGATAGAGTGGATGTGGAGAGGATGTTTCCTGTAGTGGCGGAGTCTATAACCAGAGGACACAGATAGAGTGGATGTGGAGAGGATGTGTCCTATAGTGGGGGAGTCTAGGACCAGAGGACACAGATAGCGTGGATGTGGAGAGGATGTTTCCTGTAGTGGGGGAGTCTAGGACCAGAGGACACAGATAAAGTGGATGTGGATAGGATGTTTCCTGTAGTGGGGGAGTTTAGTACCAGAGGACACAGATAGAGTGGATGTGGAGAGGATGTTTCCTATAGTCGGGGAGTCTTGGACCGGAGGGCACAGATAGAGTGGATGTGGAGAGGATGTTTCCTATAGTCGGGGAGTCTTGGAACAGAGGGCACAGATAGAGTGGTTGTGGAGAGGATGTTTCCTATAGTCGGGGAGTCTTGGAACAGAGGGCACAGATAGAGTGGATGTGGAGAGGATGTTTCCTATAGTCGGGGAGTCTTGGAACAGAGGGCACAGATAGAGTGGATGTGGAGAGGATGTTTCCTATAGTCGGGGAGTCTTGGACCAGAGGGGACAGATAGAGTGGATGTGGAGAGGGTGTTTCCTAAAGTGGGAGAGTCTAGGACCACAGATAGAGTGGATGTGGAGAGGATGTTTCCTGTAGTGGGGAAGTCTAGTACCAGAGGACACAGATAGAGTGGATGTGGAGAGGATGTTTCCTATAGTCGGGGAGTCTTGGAACAGAGGGCACAGATAGAGTGGATGTGCAGAGGATGTTTCCTATAGTGGGGGAGTCTATGTCCAGAGGACAGAGATAGAATGGATGTGGAGAGGATGTTTCCTATAGTGGGGGGAGTCTAGGACCAGAGGACACAGATAGAGTGGATGTGGAGAGGAGGTTTCCTATTGTGGGGGAGTCTAGGTCCAGAGGACACAGATAGAGTGGATATGCAGAGGATATTTCCTATAGTGGGAGAGTCAAGGACCAGAAAACAGATAGAGGGGATGTGGAGAGGATGTTTCCTGTAGTGGGGGAGTCTAGGACCAGAGGTCACAAATAGAGTGGATGTGGAGAGGATGTTTCCTGTAGTGGGGGAGTCTAGGACCAGAGGACACAGATAGAGTGGATGTAGAGATGATGTTTCCTATAGTGGGCGAGTCTAGGACCAGAGGACACAGATAGAGTGGATGTGGAGAGGATGTTTCCTGTAGTGTGGAAGTCTAGGACCAGTGGACACAGATAGAGTGGATGTGCAGAGGATGTTTCCTATAGTGGGGGAGTCTATGTCCAGAGGACAGAGATAGAATGGATGTGGAGAGTATGTTTCCTATAGTGGGGGGAGTCTAGGACCAGAGGACACAGATAGTGTGGATGTGGAGAGCATGTTTCCTATAATGGGGGAGTCTAGGACCAGAGGACACAGATAGAGTGGATGTGGAGAGGAGGTTTCCTATTGTGGGGGAGTCTAGGACCAGAGGACACAGATAGAGTGGATGTGCAGAGGATATTTCCTATAGTGGGAGAGTCAAGGACCAGAAAACAGATAGAGGGGATGTGGAGAGGATGTTTCCTATAGTGGGGGAGTCTAGGACCAGAGGTCACAAATAGAGTGGATGTGGAGAGGATGTTTCCTATAGTGGGAGAGTCTCGGACCAGAGGACACAGACAGACTGGATGTGGATAGGATGTTTCCTGTAGTGGGGGAGTCAAGGACCAGAGGATACAGATAGAGTGGATGTGGAGAGGATGTTTCCTGTAGTGGGGGAGTCTAGGACCAGAGGACACAGATAGAGTGGATGTGGAGAGGATGTTTCCTGTAGTGGGGGAGTCTAGGACCAGAAGACACAGATAGAGTGGATGTGGAGAGGATGTTTCCTGTAGTGGGGGAGTCTAGGACCAGAGGACACAGATAGAGTGGATGTGGAGAGGATGTTTCCTGTAGTGGGGGAGTCTAGTACCAGAGGACACAGATAGAGTGGATGTGGAGAGGATGTTTCCTATAGTGGGAGAGTCAACGACCAGAAAACAGATAGAGTGGATGTGGAGAGGATGTTTCCTATAGTGGGGGAGTCTAGGACCAGAGGTAACAAATAGTGTGGATGTGGAGAGGATGTTTCCTGTAGTGGGAGAGTCTAGGACCAGAGGACACAGATAGAGTGGATGTGGAGAGGAAGTTTCCTGTAGTGGGGGAGTCTAGGACCAGAGGACACAGCTAGAGTGGATGTGGAGAGGATGTTTCCTGTAGTGGGGGAGTCTAGGACCAGAGGACACAGATAGAGTGGATGGGGAGAGGATGTTTCCTGTAGTGGGGGAGTCTAGGAGCAGAGGACACACATAGAGTGGATGTGGAGAGGATGTTTCCTATAGTCTGGGAGTCTTGGAACAGAGGGCACAGAGAGAGTGGATGTGGAGAGGGTGTTTCCTGTAGTGGGGGAGTCTACGACCAGAGGACACAGATAGAGTGGATGTAGAGAGGATGTTTCCTGTAGTGGGGGAGTCTAGGATCAGAGGACACAGATGGAGTGGATGTGGAGAGGATGTTTCCTGTAGTGTGGGAGTCTAGAACCAGAGGACACAGATAGAGTGGATGTGGAGAGGATGTGCCCTATTGTGGGGGAGTCTTGGAACAGAGGACACAGATAGAGTGGATGTGGAGAGGATGTTTCCTGTAGTGGGGGAGTCTAGGACCAGAGGACACAGATAGAGTGGATGTGGAGAGGATGTTTCCTGTAGTGTGGGAGTCTAGTACCAGAGGACACAGATAGAGTGGATGTGGAGAGGATGTTTCCTATAGTGGGAGAGTCAACGACCAGAAAACAGATAGAGTGGATGTGGAGAGGATGTTTCCTATAGTGGGGGAGTCTAGGACCAGAGATAACAAATAGTGTGGATGTGGAGAGGGTGTTTCCTGTAGTGGTGGAGTCTAGGACCAGAGGACACAGATAGAGTGGATGTGGACAGGATGTTTCCTGTAGTGGGGGAGTCTAGGACCAGAGGACACAGATAGAGTGGATGTGGAGAGGATGTTTCCTGTAGTGGGGGAGTCTAGTACCAGAGGACACAGATAGAGTGGATGTGGAGAGGATGTTTCCTATAGTGGGAGAGTCAACGACCAGAAAACAGATAGAGTGGATGTGGAGAGGATGTTTCCTATAGTGGGGGAGTCTAGGACCAGAGGTAACAAATAGTGTGGATGTGGAGAGGATGTTTTCTGTAGTGGGAGAGTCTAGGACCAGAAGACACAGATAGAGTGGATGTGGAGAGGATGTTTCCTGTAGTGGGGGAGTCTAGGACCAGAGGACACAGCTAGAGTGGATGTGGACAGGATGTTTCCTGTAGTGGGGGAGTCTAGGACCAGAGGACACAGATAGAGTGGATGTGGAGAGGATGTTTCCTGTAGTGGGGGAGTCTAGGAGCAGAGGACACACATAGAGTGGATGTGGAGAGGATGTTTCCTATAGTCTGGGAGTCTTGGAACAGAGGGCACAGATAGAGTGGATGTGGAGAGGGTGTTTCCTGTAGTGGGGGAGTCTAGGACCAGAGGACAGAGATAGAGTGGATGTAGAAAGGATGTTTCCTGTAGTGGGGGAGTCTAGGACCAGAGGACACAGATGGAGTGGATGTGGAGAGGATGTTTTCCTGTAGTGTGGGAGTCTAGAACCAGAGGACACAGATAGAGTGGATGTGGAGAGGATGTGCCCTATTGTGGGGGAGTCTTCGAACAGAGGACACAGATAGAGTGGATGTGGAGAGGATGTTTCCTGTAGTTGGGGAGTCTAGGACCAGAGGACACAGATAGAGTGGATGTGGAGAGGGAGTTTCCTGTAGTGGGGGAGTCTAGGACCAGAGGACACAAATAAAGTGGATGTGGAGAGGATGTTTCCTGTAGTGGGGGAGTCTAGGACCAGAGGACACAGATAGAGTGGATGTGGAGAGGATGTTTCCAGTAGTGGGAGAGTCTAGTACCAGAAAACAGATAGAGTGGATGTGGAGAGGGTGTTTCCTATAGTGGGGGAGTCTAGGACCAGAGGACACAGCTAGAGTGGATGTGGAGAGGATGTTTCCTGTAGTGGGGGAGTCTAGGACCAGAGGACACAGATAGAGTGGATGTGGTGAGGATGTTTCCTGTAGTGGGGGAGTCTAGGACCAGAGGACACAGATAGAGTGGATGTGGAGAGGATGTTTCCTGTAGTGTGGGAGTCTAGTACCAGAGGACACAGATAGAGTGGATGTGGAGAGGATGTTTCCTATAGTGGGAGAGTCAACGACCAGAAAACAGATAGAGTGGATGTGGAGAGGATGTTTCCTATAGTGGGGGAGTCTAGGACCAGAGATAACAAATAGTGTGGATGTGGAGAGGATGTTTCCTGTAGTGGGAGAGTCTAGGACCAGAGGACACAGATAGAGTGGATGTGGAGAGGATGTTTCCTGTAGTGGGGGAGTCTAGGACCAGAGGACACAGATAGAGTGGATGTGGAGAGGATGTTTCCTGTAGTGGGGGAGTCTAGGACCAGAGGACACACATAGAGTGGATGTGGAGAGGATGTTTCCTATAGTCTGGGAGTCTTGGAACAGAGGGCACAGATTGAGTGGATGTGGAGAGGGAGTTTCCTGTAGTGGGGGAGTCTAGGACCAGAGGACACAAATAAAGTGGATGTGGAGAGGGTGTTTCCTGTAGTGGTGGAGTCTAGGACCAGAGGACACAGATAGAGTGGATGTGGACAGGATGTTTCCTGTAGTGGGGGAGTCTAGGACCAGAGGACACAGATAGAGTGGATGTGGAGAGGATGTTTCCTGTAGTGGGGGAGTCTAGTACCAGAGGACACAGATAGAGTGGATGTGGAGAGGATGTTTCCTATAGTGGGAGAGTCAACGACCAGAAAACAGATAGAGTGGATGTGGAGAGGATGTTTCCTATAGTGGGGGAGTCTAGGACCAGAGGTAACAAATAGTGTGGATGTGGAGAGGATGTTTTCTGTAGTGGGAGAGTCTAGGACCAGAAGACACAGATAGAGTGGATGTGGAGAGGATGTTTCCTGTAGTGGGGGAGTCTAGGACCAGAGGACACAGCTAGAGTGGATGTGGACAGGATGTTTCCTGTAGTGGGGGAGTCTAGGACCAGAGGACACAGATAGAGTGGATGTGGAGAGGATGTTTCCTGTAGTGGGGGAGTCTAGGAGCAGAGGACACACATAGAGTGGATGTGGAGAGGATGTTTCCTATAGTCTGGGAGTCTTGGAACAGAGGGCACAGATAGAGTGGATGTGGAGAGGGTGTTTCCTGTAGTGGGGGAGTCTAGGACCAGAGGACAGAGATAGAGTGGATGTAGAAAGGATGTTTCCTGTAGTGGGGGAGTCTAGGACCAGAGGACACAGATGGAGTGGATGTGGAGAGGATGTTTTCCTGTAGTGTGGGAGTCTAGAACCAGAGGACACAGATAGAGTGGATGTGGAGAGGATGTGCCCTATTGTGGGGGAGTCTTCGAACAGAGGACACAGATAGAGTGGATGTGGAGAGGATGTTTCCTGTAGTTGGGGAGTCTAGGACCAGAGGACACAGATAGAGTGGATGTGGAGAGGATGTTTCCTGTAGTATGGGAGTCTAGTACCAGAGGACACAGATAGAGTGGATGTGGAGAGGATGTTTCCTATAGTGGGAGAGTCAACGACCAGAAAACAGATAGAGTGGATGTGGAGCGGATGTTTCCTATAGTGGGGGAGTCTAGGACCAGAGATAACAAATAGTGTGGATGTGGAGAGGATGTTTCCTGTAGTGGGAGAGTCTAGGACCAGAGGACACAGATAGAGTGGATGTGGAGAGGATGTTTCCTGTAGTGGGGGAGTCTAGGACCAGAGGACACAGATAGAGTGGATGTGGAGAGGATGTTTCCTGTAGTGGGGGAGTCTAGGACCAGAGGACACACATAGAGTGGATGTGGAGAGGATGTTTCCTATAGCCTGGGAGTCTTGGAACAGAGGGCACAGATTGAGTGGATGTGGAGAGGGAGTTTCCTGTAGTGGGGGAGTCTAGGACCAGAGGACACAAATAAAGTGGATGTGGAGAGGATGTTTCCTGTAGTGGGGGAGTCTAGGACCAGAGGACACAGATAGAGTGGATGTGGAGAGGATGTTTCCAGTAGTGGGAGAGTCTAGTACCAGAAAACAGATAGAGTGGATGTGGAGAGGGTGTTTCCTATAGTGGGGGAGTCTAGGACCAGAGGACACAGCTAGAGTGGATGTGGAGAGGATGTTTCCTGTAGTGGGGGAGTCTAGGACCAGAGGACACAGATAGAGTGGATGTGGTGAGGATGTTTCCTGTAGTGGGGGAGTCTAGGACCAGAGGACACAGATAGAGTGGATGTGGAGAGGATGATTCCTGTAGTGTGGGAGTCTAGTACCAGAGGACACAGATAGAGTGGATGTGGAGAGGATGTTTCCTATAGTGGGAGAGTCAACGACCAGAAAACAGATAGAGTGGATGTGGAGAGGATGTTTCCTATAGTGGGGGAGTCTAGGACCAGAGATAACAAATAGTGTGGATGTGGAGAGGATGTTTCCTGTAGTGGGAGAGTCTAGGACCAGAGGACACAGATAGAGTGGATGTGGAGAGGATGTTTCCTGTAGTGGGGGAGTCTAGGACCAGAGGACACAGATAGAGTGGATGTGGAGAGGATGTTTCCTGTAGTGGGGGAGTCTAGGACCAGAGGACACACATAGAGTGGATGTGGAGAGGATGTTTCCTATAGTCTGGGAGTCTTGGAACAGAGGGCACAGATTGAGTGGATGTGGAGAGGGAGTTTCCTGTAGTGGGGGAGTCTAGGACCAGAGGACACAAATAAAGTGGATGTGGAGAGGATGTTTCCTGTAGTGGGGGAGTCTAGGACCAGAGGACACAGATAGAGTGGATGTGGAGAGGATGTTTCCAGTAGTGGGAGAGTCTAGTACCAGAAAACAGATAGAGTGGATGTGGAGAGGGTGTTTCCTATAGTGGGGGAGTCTAGGACCAGAGGACACAGCTAGACAGGATGTGGAGAGGATGTTTCCTGTAGTGGGGGAGTCTAGGACCAGAGGACACAGATAGAGTGGATGTGGTGAGGATGTTTCCTGTAGTGGGGGAGTCTAGGACCAGAGGACACAGATAGAGTGGATGTGGAGAGGATGTTTCCTATAGTGGGGGAGTCTAGGACCAGATGTCACAAATAGAGTGGATGTGGAGAGGATGTTTCCTATAGTCGGGGAGTCTTGGAACAGAGGGCACAGATAGAGTGGATGTGGAGAGGATGTTTCCTATAGTGGGGGAGTCTTGGAATAGAGGGCACAGATAGAGTGGATGTGGAGAGGATGTTTCCTATAGTGGGGAAGTATAGGAACAGAGGACACAGATAGAGTGGATGTGGAGAGGATGTTTCCTATAGTGGGGGAGTCTAGTACCAGAGGACACAGATAGAGTGGATGTGGAGAGGATGTTTCCTGTAGTGTGGGAGTCTAGGACCAGAGGACACAGAGTGGATGTGGAGAGGATGTTTGCTATAGTGGGGGAGTCTAGTACCAGAGGACACAGATAGAGTGGATGTGGAGAGGATGTTTCCTATAGTGGGGGAGTCTAGTACCAGAGGACACAGATAGAGTGGATGTGGAGAGGATGTTTCCTGTAGTGTGGGAGTCTAGAACCAGAGGACACAGATAGAGTGGATGTTGAGAGGATGTGCCCTATTGTGGGGGAGTCTTGGAACAGAGGACACAGATAGAGTGGATGTGGAGAGGATGTTTCCTGTAGTGGGGGAGTCTAGGACCAGAGGACACAGATAGAGTGGATGTGGAGAGGATGTTTCCTGTAGTATGGGAGTCTAGTACCAGAGGACACAGATAGAGTGGATGTGGAGAGGATGTTTCCTATAGTGGGAGAGTCAACGACCAGAAAACTGATAGAGTGGATGTGGAGAGGATGTTTCCTATAGTGGGGGAGTCTAGGACCAGAGATAACAAATAGTGTGGATGTGGAGAGGATGTTTCCTGTAGTGGGAGAGTCTAGGACTAGAGGACACAGATAGAGTGGATGTGGAGAGGATGTTTCCTGTAGTGGGGGAGTCTAGGACCAGAGGACACAGATAGAGTGGATGTGGAGAGGATGTTTCCTGTAGTGGGGGAGTCTAGGACCAGAGGACACACATAGAGTGGATGTGGAGAGGATGTTTCCTATAGTCTGGGAGTCTTGGAACAGAGGGCACAGATTGAGTGGATGTGGAGAGGGAGTTTCCTGTAGTGGGGGAGTCTAGGACCAGAGGACACAAATAAAGTGGATGTGGAGAGGATGTTTCCAGTAGTGGGAGAGTCTAGTACCAGAAAACAGATAGAGTGGATGTGGAGAGGATGTTTCCTATAGTCTGGGAGTCTTGGAACAGAGGGCACAGATTGAGTGGATGTGGAGAGGGAGTTTCCTGTAGTGGGGGAGTCTAGGACCAGAGGACACAAATAAAGTGGATGTGGAGAGGATGTTTCCTGTAGTGGGGGAGTCTAGGACCAGAGGACACAAATAGAGTGGATGTGGAGAGGATGTTTCCAGTAGTGGGAGAGTCTAGTACCAGAAAACAGATAGAGTGGATGTGGAGAGGGTGTTTCCTGTAGTGGGGGAGTCTAGGACCAGAGGACACAGATAGAGTGGATGTGGTGATGATGTTTCCTGTAGTGGGGGAGTCTAGGACCAGAGGACACAGATAGAGTGGATGTGGAGAGGATGTTTCCTGTAGTGTGGGAGTCTAGTACCAGAGGACACAGATAGAGTGGATGTGGAGAGGATGTTTCCTATAGTGGGAGAGTCAACGACCAGAAAACAGATAGAGTGGATGTGGAGAGGATGTTTCCTATAGTGGGGGAGTCTAGGACCAGAGATAACAAATAGTGTGGATGTGGAGAGGATGTTTCCTGTAGTGGGAGAGTCTAGGACCAGAGGACACAGATAGAGTGGATGTGGAGAGGATGTTTCCTGTAGTGGGGGAGTCTAGGACCAGAGGACACAGATAGAGTGGATGTGGAGAGGATGTTTCTTGTAGTGGGGGAGTCTAGGACCAGAGGACACACATAGAGTGGATGTGGAGAGGATGTTTCCTATAGTCTGGGAGTCTTGGAACAGAGGGCACAGATTGAGTGGATGTGGAGAGGGAGTTTCCTGTAGTGGGGGAGTCTAGGACCAGAGGACACAAATAAAGTGGATGTGGAGAGGATGTTTCCTGTAGTGGGGGAGTCTAGGACCAGAGGACACAAATAGAGTGGATGTGGAGAGGATGTTTCCAGTAGTGGGAGAGTCTAGTACCAGAAAACAGATAGAGTGGATGTGGAGAGGGTGTTTCCTATAGTGGGGGAGTCTAGGACCAGAGGACACAGCTAGACAGGATGTGGAGAGGATGTTTCCTGTAGTGGGGGAGTCTAGGACCACAGATAGAGTGGATGTTGAGAGGATGTGCCCTATTGTGGGGGAGTCTTGGAACAGAGGACACAGATAGAGTGGATGTGGAGAGGATGTTTCCTGTAGTGGGGGAGTCTAGGACCAGAGGACACAGATAGAGTGGATGTGGAGAGGATGTTTCCTGTAGTATGGGAGTCTAGTACCAGAGGACACAGATAGAGTGGATGTGGAGAGGATGTTTCCTATAGTGGGAGAGTCAACGACCAGAAAACTGATAGAGTGGATGTGGAGAGGATGTTTCCTATAGTGGGGGAGTCTAGGACCAGAGATAACAAATAGTGTGGATGTGGAGAGGATGTTTCCTGTAGTGGGAGAGTCTAGGACTAGAGGACACAGATAGAGTGGATGTGGAGAGGATGTTTCCTGTAGTGGGGGAGTCTAGGACCAGAGGACACAGATAGAGTGGATGTGGAGAGGATGTTTCCTGTAGTGGGGGAGTCTAGGACCAGAGGACACACATAGAGTGGATGTGGAGAGGATGTTTCCTATAGTCTGGGAGTCTTGGAACAGAGGGCACAGATTGAGTGGATGTGGAGAGGGAGTTTCCTGTAGTGGGGGAGTCTAGGACCAGAGGACACAAATAAAGTGGATGTGGAGAGGATGTTTCCAGTAGTGGGAGAGTCTAGTACCAGAAAACAGATAGAGTGGATGTGGAGAGGATGTTTCCTATAGTCTGGGAGTCTTGGAACAGAGGGCACAGATTGAGTGGATGTGGAGAGGGAGTTTCCTGTAGTGGGGGAGTCTAGGACCAGAGGACACAAATAAAGTGGATGTGGAGAGGATGTTTCCTGTAGTGGGGGAGTCTAGGACCAGAGGACACAAATAGAGTGGATGTGGAGAGGATGTTTCCAGTAGTGGGAGAGTCTAGTACCAGAAAACAGATAGAGTGGATGTGGAGAGGGTGTTTCCTGTAGTGGGGGAGTCTAGGACCAGAGGACACAGATAGAGTGGATGTGGTGATGATGTTTCCTGTAGTGGGGGAGTCTAGGACCAGAGGACACAGATAGAGTGGATGTGGAGAGGATGTTTCCTGTAGTGTGGGAGTCTAGTACCAGAGGACACAGATAGAGTGGATGTGGAGAGGATGTTTCCTATAGTGGGAGAGTCAACGACCAGAAAACAGATAGAGTGGATGTGGAGAGGATGTTTCCTATAGTGGGGGAGTCTAGGACCAGAGATAACAAATAGTGTGGATGTGGAGAGGATGTTTCCTGTAGTGGGAGAGTCTAGGACCAGAGGACACAGATAGAGTGGATGTGGAGAGGATGTTTCCTGTAGTGGGGGAGTCTAGGACCAGAGGACACAGATAGAGTGGATGTGGAGAGGATGTTTCTTGTAGTGGGGGAGTCTAGGACCAGAGGACACACATAGAGTGGATGTGGAGAGGATGTTTCCTATAGTCTGGGAGTCTTGGAACAGAGGGCACAGATTGAGTGGATGTGGAGAGGGAGTTTCCTGTAGTGGGGGAGTCTAGGACCAGAGGACACAAATAAAGTGGATGTGGAGAGGATGTTTCCTGTAGTGGGGGAGTCTAGGACCAGAGGACACAAATAGAGTGGATGTGGAGAGGATGTTTCCAGTAGTGGGAGAGTCTAGTACCAGAAAACAGATAGAGTGGATGTGGAGAGGGTGTTTCCTATAGTGGGGGAGTCTAGGACCAGAGGACACAGCTAGACAGGATGTGGAGAGGATGTTTCCTGTAGTGGGGGAGTCTAGGACCACAGATAGAGTGGATGTTGAGAGGATGTGCCCTATTGTGGGGGAGTCTTGGAACAGAGGACACAGATAGAGTGGATGTGGAGAGGATGTTTCCTGTAGTGGGGGAGTCTAGGACCAGAGGACACAGATAGAGTGGATGTGGAGAGGATGTTTCCTGTAGTATGGGAGTCTAGTACCAGAGGACACAGATAGAGTGGATGTGGAGAGGATGTTTCCTATAGTGGGAGAGTCAACGACCAGAAAACTGATAGAGTGGATGTGGAGAGGATGTTTCCTATAGTGGGGGAGTCTAGGACCAGAGATAACAAATAGTGTGGATGTGGAGAGGATGTTTCCTGTAGTGGGAGAGTCTAGGACTAGAGGACACAGATAGAGTGGATGTGGAGAGGATGTTTCCTGTAGTGGGGGAGTCTAGGACCAGAGGACACAGATAGAGTGGATGTGGAGAGGATGTTTCCTGTAGTGGGGGAGTCTAGGACCAGAGGACACACATAGAGTGGATGTGGAGAGGATGTTTCCTATAGTCTGGGAGTCTTGGAACAGAGGGCACAGATTGAGTGGATGTGGAGAGGGAGTTTCCTGTAGTGGGGGAGTCTAGGACCAGAGGACACAAATAAAGTGGATGTGGAGAGGATGTTTCCAGTAGTGGGAGAGTCTAGTACCAGAAAACAGATAGAGTGGATGTGGAGAGGATGTTTCCTATAGTCTGGGAGTCTTGGAACAGAGGGCACAGATTGAGTGGATGTGGAGAGGGAGTTTCCTGTAGTGGTGGAGTCTAGGACCAGAGGACACAAATAAAGTGGATGTGGAGAGGATGTTTCCTGTAGTGGGGGAGTCTAGGACCAGAGGACACAAATAGAGTGGATGTGGAGAGGATGTTTCCAGTAGTGGGAGAGTCTAGTACCAGAAAACAGATAGAGTGGATGTGGAGAGGGTGTTTCCTGTAGTGGGGGAGTCTAGGAGCAGAGGACACACATAGAGTGGATGTGGTGATGATGTTTCCTGTAGTGGGGGAGTCTAGGACCAGAGGACACAGATAGAGTGGATGTGGAGAGGATGTTTCCTGTAGTGTGGGAGTCTAGTACCAGAGGACACAGATAGAGTGGATGTGGAGAGGATGTTTCCTATAGTGGGAGAGTCAACGACCAGAAAACAGATAGAGTGGATGTGGAGAGGATGTTTCCTATAGTGGGGGAGTCTAGGACCAGAGATAACAAATAGTGTGGATGTGGAGAGGATGTTTCCTGTAGTGGGAGAGTCTAGGACCAGAGGACACAGATAGAGTGGATGTGGAGAGGATGTTTCCTGTAGTGGGGGAGTCTAGGACCAGAGGACACAGATAGAGTGGATGTGGAGAGGATGTTTCTTGTAGTGGGGGAGTCTAGGACCAGAGGACACACATAGAGTGGATGTGGAGAGGATGTTTCCTATAGTCTGGGAGTCTTGGAACAGAGGGCACAGATTGAGTGGATGTGGAGAGGGAGTTTCCTGTAGTGGGGGAGTCTAGGACCAGAGGACACAAATAAAGTGGATGTGGAGAGGATGTTTCCTGTAGTGGGGGAGTCTAGGACCAGAGGACACAAATAGAGTGGATGTGGAGAGGATGTTTCCAGTAGTGGGAGAGTCTAGTACCAGAAAACAGATAGAGTGGATGTGGAGAGGGTGTTTCCTATAGTGGGGGAGTCTAGGACCAGAGGACACAGCTAGACAGGATGTGGAGAGGATGTTTCCTGTAGTGGGGGAGTCTAGGACCAGAGGACACAGATAGAGTGGATGTGGTGAGGATGTTTCCTGTAGTGGGGGAGTCTAGGACCAGAGGACACAGATAGAGTGGATGTGGAGAGGATGTTTCCTATAGTGGGGGAGTCTAGGACCAGATGTCACAAATAGAGTGGATGTGGAGAGGATGTTTCCTATAGTCGGGGAGTCTTGGAACAGAGGGCACAGATAGAGTGGATGTGGAGAGGATGTTTCCTATAGTGGGGGAGTCTTGGAATAGAGGGCACAGATAGAGTGGATGTGGAGAGGATGTTTCCTATAGTGGGGAAGTATAGGAACAGAGGACACAGATAGAGTGGATGTGGAGAGGATGTTTCCTATAGTGGGGGAGTCTAGTACCAGAGGACACAGATAGAGTGGATGTGGAGAGGATGTTTCCTGTAGTGTGGGAGTCTAGGACCAGAGGACACAGAGTGGATGTGGAGAGGATGTTTGCTATAGTGGGGGAGTCTAGTACCAGAGGACACAGATAGAGTGGATGTGGAGAGGATGTTTCCTATAGTGGGGGAGTCTAGTACCAGAGGACACAGATAGAGTGGATGTGGAGAGGATGTTTCCTGTAGTGGGGGAGTCTAGGACCAGAGGACACAGATAGAGTGGATGTGCAGAGGAGGTTTCCTATAGTGGGAGAGTCAACGACCAGAAAACAGATAGAGTGGATGTGGAGAGGATTTTTCCTGTAGTGGGAGAGTCTAGGACCAGAGGACACAGATAGAGTGGATGTGGAGAGGATGTTTCCTGTAGTGGGGGAGTCTAGGACCAGAGGACACAGATAGAGTGGATGTGGAGAGGACGTTTCCTGTAGTGGGGTAGTCTAGGACCAGAGGACACAGATAGAGTGGATGTGGAGAGGATGTTTCCTATAGTGGGGGTGGGGGGGGGGAGACTAGGACCAGAGGACACAGATAGAGTGGATGCGGAGAGGATGTTTCCTATAGTGGGGGAGTATAGGAACAGAGGACACAGATAGAGTGGATGTGGAGAGGATGTTTCCTATAGTGGGGGTGGGGGGGGGGGAGACTAGGACCAGAGGACACAGATAGAGTGGATGCGGAGAGGATGTTTCCTATAGTGGGGGAGTCTAGGACCAGAGGACACAGATAGAGTGGATGTGGAGAGGATGTTTCCTATAGTGGGGGTGGGGGGGGGGGGAGACTAGGACCAGAGGACACAGATAGAGTGGATGTGGAGAGGATGTTTCCTATAGTTGTGGAGTCTAGTACCAGAGGACACAGATAGAGTGGATGTGGAGAGGATGTTTCCTGTTGTGTGGGAGTCTAGGACCAGAGGACACAGAGTGGATGTGCAGAGGATGTTTGCTATAGTGGGGGAGTCTAGTATCAGAGGACACAGATAGAGTGGATGTGGAGAGGATGTTTCCTGTAGTGGCGGAGTCTATAACCAGAGGACACAGATAGAGTGGATGTGGAGAGGATGTGTCCTATAGTGGGGGAGTCTAGGACCAGAGGACACAGATAGCGTGGATGTGGAGAGGATGTTTCCTGTAGTGGGGGAGTCTAGGACCAGAGGACACAGATAGAGTGGATGTGGAGAGGATGTTTCCTGTAGTGGGGGAGTCTAGTACCAGAGGACACAGATAGAGTGGATGTGGAGAGGATGTTTCCTATAGTGGGGGTGGGTGGTGTGACTAGTACCAGAGGACACAGATAGAGTGGACGTGGAGAGGATGTTTCCTATAGTCGGGGAGTCTTGGAACAGAGGGCACAGATAGAGTGGATGTGGAGAGGATGTTTCCTATAGTCGGGGAGTCTTGGAACAGAGGGCACAGATAGAGTGGATGTGGAGTGGATGTTTCCTATAGTCGGGGAGTCTTGGAACAGAGGGCACAGATAGAGTGGATGTGGAGAGGATGTTTCCTATAGTCGGGGAGTCTTGGACCAGAGGGCACAGATAGAGTGGATGTGGAGAGGGTGTTTCCTAAAGTGGGAGAGTCTAGGACCACAGATAGAGTGGATGTGGAGAGGATGTTTCCTGTAGTGGGGAAGTCTAGTACCAGAGGACACAGATAGAGTGGATGTGCAGAGGATGTTTCCTATAGTGGGGGAGTCTATGTCCAGAGGACAGAGATAGAATGGATGTGGAGAGGATGTTTCCTATAGTGGGGGGAGTCTAGGACCAGAGGACACAGATAGAGTGGATGTGGAGTGCATGTTTCCTATAATGGGGGAGTCTAGGACCAGAGGACACAGATAGAGTGGATGTGGAGAGGAGGTTTCCTATTGTGGGGGAGTCTAGGACCAGAGGACACAGATAGAGTGGATATGCAGAGGATATTTCCTATAGTGGGAGAGTCAAGGACCAGAAAACAGATAGAGGGGATGTGGAGAGGATGTTTCCTATAGTGGGGGAGTCTAGGACCAGAGGTCACAAATAGAGTGGATGTGGAGAGGATGTTTCCTGTAGTGGGCGAGTCTAGGACCAGAGGACACAGATAGAGTGGATGTGGAGAGGATGTTTCCTGTAGTGGGGAAGTCTAGGACCAGAGGACACAGATAGAGTGGATGTGCAGAGGATGTTTCCTATAGTGGGGGAGTCTATGTCCAGAGGACAGAGATAGAATGGATGTGGAGAGGATGTTTCCTATAGTGGGGGGAGTCTAGGACCAGAGGACACAGATAGAGTGGATGTGGAGAGCATGTTTCCTATAATGGGGGAGTCTAGGACCAGAGGACACAGATAGAGTGGATGTGGAGAGGAGGTTTCCTATTGTGGGGGAGTCTAGGACCAGAGGACACAGATAGAGTGGATGTGGAGAGGATGTTTCCTATAGTGGGGGAGTCTAGGACCAGAGGACACACATAGAGTGGATGTGCAGAGGATATTTCCTATAGTGGGAGAGTCAAGGACCAGAAAACAGATAGAGGGGATGTGGAGAGGATGTTTCCTATAGTGGGGGAATCTAGGACCAGAGGTCACAAATAGAGTGGATGTGGAGAGGATGTTTCCTATAGTGGGAGAGTCTCGGACCAGAGGACACAGACAGACTGGATGTGGAGAGGATATTTCCTGTAGTGGGGGAGTCTAGGACCAGAAGACACAGATAGAGTGGATGTGGACAGGATGTTTCCTGTTGTGGGCGAGTCTAGGACCAGAGGACAGAGATAGAGTGGATGTTGAGAGGATGTTTCCTATAGTGGGGGGGGGGGAGACTAGGACCAGAGGACACAGATAGAGTGGATGTGGCGAGGATGTTTCCTATAGTCGGGGAGTCTTGGACCAGAGGGCACAGATAGAGTGGATGTGGAGAGGGTGTTTCATATAGTGGGAGAGTCTAGGACCACAGATAGAGTGGATGTGGAGAGGATGTGTCCTATAGTGGGGGAGTCTAGGACCAGAGGACACAGACAGAGTGGATGTGGAGAGGATGTTTGCTACAGTGGGAGAGTCTAGGACCAGTGGACACAGATAGAGTGGATGTGCAGAGGATGTTTCCTATAGTGGGGGAGTCTATGTCCAGAGGACACAGATAGAGTGGATGTGGAGAGGATGTTTCCTATAGTGGGGGGAGTCTAGGACCAGAGGACACAGATAGAGTGGATGTGGAGAGGATGTTTCCTATAGTCTGGGAGTCTTGGAACAGAGGGCACAGATAGAGTGGATGTGGAGAGGATGTTTCCTATAGTCGGGGAGTCTTGGACCAGAGGGCACAGATAGAGTGGATGTGGAGAGGGTGTTTCCTATAGTGGGAGAGTCTAGGACCACAGATAGAGTGGATGTGGAGAGGGTGTTTCCTATAGTGGGGGAGTCTAGTACCAGAGGACACAGATAGAGTGGATGTGGAGAGGGTGTTTCCTATAGTGGGAGAGTCTAGGACCAGAGGACACTGATAGAGTGGATGTGGAGAGGATGTGTCCTATAGTGGGGGAGTCTAGGACCAGAGGACACAGAGTGGATGTGGAGAGGATGTTTGCTACAGTGGGAGAGTCTAGGACCAGAGGACACAGATAGAGTGGATGTGCAGAGGATGTTTCCTATAGTGGGGGAGTCTATGTCCAGAGGACAGAGATAGAATGGATGTGGAGAGGATGTTTCTTATAGTGGGGGGAGTCTAGGACCAGAGGACACAGATAGAGTGGATGTGGAGAGCATGTTTCCTGTAATGGGGGAGTCTAGGACCAGAAGACACAGATAGAGTGGATGTGCAGAGGATGTTTCCTATTGTGGGGGAGTCTAGGACCAGAGGACACAGATAGAGTGGATATGCAGAGGATATTTCCTATAGTGGGAGAGTCAAGGACCAGAAAACAGATAGAGGGGATGTGGAGAGGATGTTTCCTATAGTGGGGGAGTCTAGGACCAGAGGTCACAAATAGAGTGGATGTGGAGAGGATGTTTCCTGTAGTGGGCGAGTCTAGGACCAGAGGACACAGATAGAGTGGATGTGGAGAGGATGTTTCCTGTAGTGGGGAAGTCTAGGACCAGAGGACACAGATAGAGTGGATGTGCAGAGGATGTTTCCTATAGTGGGGGAGTCTATGTCCAGAGGACAGAGATAGAATGGATGTGGAGAGGATGTTTCCTATAGTGGGGGGAGTCTAGGACCAGAGGACACAGATAGAGTGGATGTGGAGAGCATGTTTCCTATAATGGGGGAGTCTAGGACCAGAGGACACAGATAGAGTGGATGTGGAGAGGAGGTTTCCTATTGTGGGGGAGTCTAGGACCAGAGGACACAGATAGAGTGGATGTGGAGAGGATGTTTCCTATAGTGGGGGAGTCTAGGACCAGAGGACACACATAGAGTGGATGTGCAGAGGATATTTCCTATAGTGGGAGAGTCAAGGACCAGAAAACAGATAGAGGGGATGTGGAGAGGATGTTTCCTATAGTGGGGGAATCTAGGACCAGAGGTCACAAATAGAGTGGATGTGGAGAGGATGTTTCCTATAGTGGGAGAGTCTCGGACCAGAGGACACAGACAGACTGGATGTGGAGAGGATGTTTCCTGTAGTGGGGGAGTCTAGGACCAGAAGACACAGATAGAGTGGATGTGGACAGGATGTTTCCTGTTGTGGGCGAGTCTAGGACCAGAGGACAGAGATAGAGTGGATGTTGAGAGGATGTTTCCTATAGTGGGGGGGGGGGAGACTAGGACCAGAGGACACAGATAGAGTGGATGTGGCGAGGATGTTTCCTATAGTCGGGGAGTCTTGGACCAGAGGGCACAGATAGAGTGGATGTGGAGAGGGTGTTTCATATAGTGGGAGAGTCTAGGACCACAGATAGAGTGGATGTGGAGAGGATGTGTCCTATAGTGGGGGAGTCTAGGACCAGAGGACACAGACAGAGTGGATGTGGAGAGGATGTTTGCTACAGTGGGAGAGTCTAGGACCAGTGGACACAGATAGAGTGGATGTGCAGAGGATGTTTCCTATAGTGGGGGAGTCTATGTCCAGAGGACACAGATAGAGTGGATGTGGAGAGGATGTTTCCTATAGTGGGGGGAGTCTAGGACCAGAGGACACAGATAGAGTGGATGTGGAGAGGATGTTTCCTATAGTCTGGGAGTCTTGGAACAGAGGGCACAGATAGAGTGGATGTGGAGAGGATGTTTCCTATAGTCGGGGAGTCTTGGACCAGAGGGCACAGATAGAGTGGATGTGGAGAGGGTGTTTCCTATAGTGGGAGAGTCTAGGACCACAGATAGAGTGGATGTGGAGAGGGTGTTTCCTATAGTGGGGGAGTCTAGTACCAGAGGACACAGATAGAGTGGATGTGGAGAGGGTGTTTCCTATAGTGGGAGAGTCTAGGACCAGAGGACACTGATAGAGTGGATGTGGAGAGGATGTGTCCTATAGTGGGGGAGTCTAGGACCAGAGGACACAGAGTGGATGTGGAGAGGATGTTTGCTACAGTGGGAGAGTCTAGGACCAGAGGACACAGATAGAGTGGATGTGCAGAGGATGTTTCCTATAGTGGGGGAGTCTATGTCCAGAGGACAGAGATAGAATGGATGTGGAGAGGATGTTTCTTATAGTGGGGGGAGTCTAGGACCAGAGGACACAGATAGAGTGGATGTGGAGAGCATGTTTCCTGTAATGGGGGAGTCTAGGACCAGAAGACACAGATAGAGTGGATGTGCAGAGGATGTTTCCTATAGTGGGGGAGTCTAGGACCAGAGGACACAGATAGAGTGGATGTGCAGAGGATGTTTCCTATAGTGGGGGAGTCTAGGACCAGAGGACACAGATAGAGTGGATGTGGAGAGGATGTTTCCTATAGTGGGGGGGGGGGAGTTTAGGGTCAGAGGGGCACAGCCTCAGAATAGAGGGAGGTTCTTTTAGAACGGAGATGAGGAAGAATTTATTTCGCCCGAGCGGGGTGAATCTGTGCTATTCGATGTTGGATTCTGGATTGGTCAGGGTTTGAAGGGACATAGGGGTGGGGGTGGAAGTTGCGGGAGGCAGGGGATTGGGGCTGGGAGGGAAAATGAAATGACGGAGCAGACTCGATGGGCCAAATGGACTGATTCTGCCCCTCCATCTTACGGTCTTAGAACGAGCCTGATTCTGAATCTAATGGCAGTTTCCTCTCTCCGAAGGTCCCCCCGGGTTGGACCGGTTGCCCTGCCGAGCGACTCCTGCACTGTGAACCCCGCCGCATCCCATCGCCTGCGCTCGGTGATCAGATAAGCCCCGTCCTCTCTGGACAATTAGATGCATCTGCGCTGAGACTGCGGGTTGTCAGAGATGTCCATCAGTGATAACGGTGTTTACCAGAGTGCTTGATCCTCGCTAATGAAATCACTCTGAGAGCTGACTGCCCCTAACCCCTCTCTATCCATGACCAGCCCCAAAGCCCGTAAACCATGGTTTATAATACGACTTACATTGTAGATAACTTTCTGTATTGATGCACGTTTTATTCCACAACTGTACTGCCACTGCTAACTTTTAAATAAAATTCTTTATTCTTTACAATTGTTGAATATTGATCTCTTCAGTTGAATGTCGAGTATTGAACAAAACACACCAATTGTGGACAACCCAAAGCTCAGAAGCAGTGACCGGAGACACACTGACCGGAGACACACGGACCGGAGACACACTGACCACAGACACACTGACCACAGACGCACTGACCGGAGACACACTGACCACAGACACACTGACCGGACACACACTGTGCACAGACACACTGACCGGAGACACACTGACCGGAGACACACTGACCAGAGACACACTGACCGGAGACACACTGACCGGAGACACACTGACCACAGACACACTGTCCACAGACACACTGACCATAGACACACTGAGCGGAGACACACTGACCAGAGACACACTGTCCACAGACACACTGACCATAGACACACTGACCGGAGACACACTGACCACAGAGACACTGACCACAGACACACTGACCGGAGACACACTGACCGGAGACACACTGACTGGAGACACACTGACCACAGACACACTGACCGGAGACACACTGACCGGAGACACACTGACCACAGACAACTGACCGGAGACACACTGACCACTGACACACTGACCACAGACACACTGACCGGAGACACACTGACCGGAGACACACTGACCGGAGACACACTGACCACAGACACACTGACCGGAGACACACTGACCGGAGACACACTGACCACAGACACACTGACCATAGACACACTGACCGGAGACACACTGACCGGAGACACACTGACCGGAGACACACTGACCACAGACACACTGTCCACAGACACACTGACCGGAGACACACTGTCCACAGACACACTGACCACAGAGACACTGACCGGAGACACACTGACCACAGACACACTGACCGGAGACACACTGACCGGAGACACACTGTCCACAGACACACTGACCAGAGACACACTGACCGGAGACACACTGACCACAGACACACTGACCGGAGACACACTGACCACAGACACACTGACCACAGACACACTGACCGGAGACACACTGACCACAGACACACTGACCGGAGACACACTGACCACAGAGACACTGACCGGAGACACACTGACCACAGACACACAGACCACAGACACACTGACCGGAGACACACTGACCGGAGACACACTGACCACAGACACACTGACCGGAGACACACTGACCACAGAGACACTGACCACAGACACACTGACCACAGACACACTGACCACAGACACACAGACCGGAGACACACTGACCACAGACACACTGACCGGAGACACACTGACCACAGAGACACTGACCGGAGACACACTGACCACAGACACACAGACCACAGACACACTGACCGGAGACACACTGACCACAGACACACTGACCGGAGACACACTGACCACAGAGACACTGACCGGAGACACACTGACCACAGACACACAGACCGGAGACACACTGACCACAGACACACTGACCACAGACACACTGACCGGAGACACACTGACCACAGACACACTGACCAGAGACACACTGACCACAGACACACTGACCGGAGACACACTGACCGGAGACACACTGTCCACAGACACACTGACCACAGACACACTGACCGGAGACACACTGACCACAGACACACTGACCAGAGACACACTGACCGGAGACACACTGACCACAGACACACTGACCACAGACACACAGACCGGAGACACACTGACCACAGACACACTGACCACAGACACACTGACCGGAGACACACTGACCACAGACACACTGACCAGAGACACACTGACCACAGACACACTGACCGGAGACACACTGACCGGAGACACACTGACCACAGACACACTGACCGGAGACACACTGACCGGAGACACACTGACCACAGGCACACTGACCAGAGACACACTGACCGGAGACACACTGACCGGAGACACACTGACCGGAGACACACTGACCACAGACACACTGACCGGAGACACACTGACCGGAGACACACTGACCACAGGCACACTGACCAGAGACACACTGACCGGAGACACACTGACCACAGACACACTGACCACAGACACACTGACCACAGACACACTGACCGGAGACACACTGACCGGAGACACACTGACCACAGACACACTGACCACAGACACACTGACCGGAGACACACTGACCAGAGACACACTGTCCACAGACACACTGACCACAGACACACTGACCGGAGACACACTGACCACAGACACACTGACCAGAGACACACTGACCACAGACACACTGACCAGAGACACACTGACCACAGACACACTGACCGGAGACACACTGACCACAGACACACTGACCACAGACACACTGACCGGAGACACACTGACCACAGACACACTGACCACAGACAAACTGACCACAGACACACTGACCGGAGACACACTGACCGGAGACACACTGACCACAGAGACACTGACCGGAGACACACTGACCGGAGACACACTGACCACAGACACACTGACCGGAGACACACTGACCGGAGACACACTGACCGGAGACACACTGACCACAGACACACTGACCGGAGACACACTGACCGGAGACACACTGACCGGAGACACACTGACCGGAGACACACTGACCACAGACACACTGACCACAGACGCACTGACCGGAGACACACTGAGCGGAGACACACTGACCGGAGACACACTGACCGGAGACACACTGACCGGAGACACTCTGACCGGAGACACACTGACCGGAGACACACTGACCACAGACACACTGAGCGGAGACACACTGACCGGAGACACACTGACCGGAGACACACTGACCACAGACACACTGACCGGAGACACACTGACCGGAGACACACTGACCACAGACACACTGACCGGAGACACACTGACCACAGACACACTGACCACAGACACACTGACCGGAGACACACTGACCGGAGACACACTGACCAGAGACACACTGACCGGAGACACACTGTCCGGAGACACACTGACCACAGACACACTGACCACAGACACACTGACCGGAGACACACTGACCGGAGACACACTGACCACAGAGACACTGACCGGAGACACACTGACCACAGACACACTGACCGGAGACACACTGACCGGAGACACACTGACCGGAGACACACTGACCACAGACACACTGACCACAGACACACTGACCACAGAGACACTGACCGGAGACACACTGACCGGAGACACACTGACCACAGACACACTGACCACAGACACACTGACCACAGAGACACTGACCGGAGACACACTGACCAGAGACACACTGTCCACAGACACACTGACCACAGACACACTGACCGGAGACACACTGACCACAGACACACTGACCACAGACACACTGACCACAGACACACTGACCGGAGACACACTGACCACAGACACACTGACCGGAGACACACTGACCGGAGACACACTGACCACAGAGACACTGACCGGAGACACACTGACCACAGACACACTGACCGGAGACACACTGACCACAGAGACACTGACCGGAGACACACTGACCGGAGACACACTGACCACAGACACACTGACCACAGACACACTGACCGGAGACACACTGACCGGACACACACTGACCACAGACACACTGACCACAGACACACTGACCGGAGACACACTGACCGGAGACGCACTGACCAGAGACACACTGACCGGAGACACACTGACCACAGACACACTGACCGGAGACACACTGACCACAGACACACTGACCGGAGACACACTGACCGGAGACACACTGACCACAGACACACTGACCGGAGACACACTGACCGGAGACACACTGACCACAGACACACTGACCGGAGACACACTGACCGGAGACACACTGACCACAGACACACTGACCACAGACACACTGACCGGAGACACACTGACCGGAGACACACTGACCGGAGACACACTGACCACAGACACACTGACCGGAGACACACTGACCAGAGACACACTGACTGGAGACACTGACCGGAGACACACTGACCGGAGACACACTGTCCACAGACACACTGACCGGAGACACACTGACCACAGACACACTGACCGGAGACACACTGACCACAGACACACAGACCGGAGACACACTGACCACAGACACACTGACCACAGACACACAGACCGGAGACACACTGACCACAGACACACTGACCACAGACACACTGACCGGAGACACACTGACCACAGACACACTGACCGGAGACACACTGACCGGAGACACACTGACCGGAGACACACTGACCGGAGACACACTGACCACAGACACACTGACCGGAGACACACTGACCACAGAGACACTGACCACAGACACACTGAGCGGAGACACACTGACCAGAGACACACTGACCACAGAGACACTGACCGGAGACACACTGACCGGAGACACACTGACCAGAGACACACTGACCACAGACACACTGACCAGAGACACACTGACCACAGACACACTGACCACAGAGACACTGACCACAGACACACTGACCGGAGTCACACTGACCACAGACACACTGACCACAGACACACTGACCGGAGACACACTGACCGGAGACACTGACCGGAGACACACTGACCGGAGACACACTGACCGGAGACACACTGACCACAGACACACTGACCACAGACACACTGTCCGGAGACACACTGACCACAGACACACTGACCGGAGACACACTGACCACAGACACACTGACCAGAGACACACTGACCACAGACACACTGACCACAGACACACTGTCCACAGACACACTGAGCGGAGACACACTGACCACAGACACACTGACCGGAGTCACACTGACCACAGACACACTGACCACAGACATACTGACCGGAGACACACTGACCACAGACACACTGACCAGAGACACACTGACCGGAGACACTCTGACCGGAGACACACTGACCGGAGACACACTGACCACAGACACACTGACCGGAGACACACTGACCACAGAGACACTGACCACAGACACACTGAGCGGAGACACACTGACCACAGACACACTGACCGGAGTCACACTGACCACAGACACACTGACCACAGACACACTGACCGGAGACACACTGACCGGAGACACTGACCGGAGACACACTGACCAGAGACACACTGACCGGAGACACACTGACCACAGACACACTGACCACAGACACACTGACCACAGACACACTGTCCGGAGACACACTGACCACAGACACACTGACCAGAGACACACTGACCACAGACACACTGTCCGGAGACACACTGACCGGAGACACACTGACCGGAGACACACTGACCGGAGACACACTGACCACAGAGACACTGATCAGAGACACTCTGACCACAGACACACTGACCACAGACACACTGTCCGGAGACACAGTGACCACAGACTCCTCAGCGCTCTCTGCACCCACGGGTGGGGGGGAGTTTCGCACCAAACTGCAGGAGCGGGAGTGCCGTTAGGGTCGCGGTGGAGTACTGCATTTCGGGGGTGTGGAACTGTACGAGTAGGGGACGGCTACGTAGAGGTCGGATAGTGCATGGGTGGATAAAGGGAGGGGGGGAATCTGCTTGGACGGGGAGACTAAGCTCTGACGGGTGAGTCCAGCAGCACCCAAGGGTGCTGCCCTGATGGCTTGACACAGTTCTTGCATTGCCTCATTGGGAGCGAGGTTTGGGGGTTCTGAGCCAATGAAGACCATGCGATGTTTAGCGACTTGCTGACGGTGAAAGGCCGATGGGAACATCTTCAGTCAGTTTAACACCAAGCGCCTAAGCCACGTCCTGACAAATTGGCAGACTCTCTCCTGCAAATCAGACAGCTTTCTTATCTATAAAACACTCTAATCGCGTTAGCTTCCACCTCTGCCTTTCATCGAGGGACGACACATCCAGTCAGATTGAGATGTGTGGCTGCTTTAACCAGGTTAACAGCCTGTCAATGGCTCCCCTCCCTGCCTGCAGTCACCTTCTGTCATCACATCTGTCCGGCATAACTCAGTAACCTGTCCAGTGATTGTTCTGCTCAGTCGATGAGATCCGGTGATAACAGTTCCCACAAAGTTCAGTCTGGGAGCTCAGAGGGATGTGGTCCACAAGGCAACGTCGATGCACAGAGCGGCCGTGGAGGCAGAGAGAACGGAGACCGAGAGTGACCGATAGGGGTGACTCTCCGAGTGACCATTAACAACAGTGACCGATAGGGGACGACAGAGACAACAAACAGAACAGGGATGGGTCAACAGGGACAACAGATACAACAGTGGATGGGACCACAGAGACAACAGGATCAGGGACAATACAGACAACAGCGATGGGACAACAGAGACAACAGAGACAACAGGGACAACAGGGATTGGACAACAGATACAACAGAGGATGGGACCACAGAGACAACAGGATCAGGGACAATAGAGACAACAGCGATGGGACAACAGAAACAACAGAGGATGGGACAACAGAGACAACAGTGGATGGGACAACAGGGACAACAAGGAATGGGACAACGGAGACAACAGGGGATGGGACAACAGAGACAACAGGGGATGGGACAACAGAGACAACAGGGGATGGGACAACAGAGACAACAGGGGATGGGACAACAGAGACAACAGGGGATGGGACAACAGAGACAACAAGGAATGGGACAACGGAGACAACAGGTTTGGGACAACATAGACAACAGGGGATGGGACAACAGGGACAACAGGGGATGGGACAACAGAGACAACAGGGGATGGGACAACAGAGACAACAGGGGATGGGACAACAGAGACAACAGGGGATGGGACAACAGAGACAACAAGGAATGGGACAACGGAGACAACAGGTTTGGGACAACATAGACAACAGGGGATGGGACAACAGGGACAACAGGGATTGGACAACAGATACAACAGAGGATGGGACCACAGAGACAACAGGATCAGGGACAATAGAGACAACAGCGATGGGACAACAGAGACAACAGAGGATGGGACAACAGAGACAACAGTGGATGGGACAACAGGGACAACAAGGAATGGGACAACGGAGACAACAGGGGATGGGACAACAGAGACAACAGGGGATGGGACAACAGAGACAACAGGGGATGGGACAACAGAGACAACAAGGAATGGGACAACGGAGACAACAGGTTTGGGACAACATAGACAACAGGGGATGGGACAACATAGACAACAGGGGATGGGACAACAGAGACAACAGGGGATGGGACAACGGAGACAACAGGGGGTGGGACAACAGGGACAACAGGTGATGGGACAACAGGGACAATAGGGATGGGAAAACAGAGAGAAGAGTATCAGGGACAACAGAGACAACAGGGGATGGGACGAAAGAGGCAACAGGGATGGGACAGCAGAGACAAGAGGATCAGAGACAACAGAGACAACAGGGTTGGGACAACATAGACAACAGGGATTGGGCAACAGATACAACAGAGGATGGGACAACAGAGACAACGGGGATTGGAGAACAGAGACAACAGGGGATGGGACAACAGAGACAACAGGATCAGGGACAACAGAGTCAACAGGGATGGGACAACAGAGAATACAGGATCAGCGACGACAGAGACAACAGGGATGGGACAACAGAGACAACAGGATCAGAGACAACAGGGGATGGGACAACATAGACAACAGGGATGGGACAACAGAGACAACAGTAAAGGGAGAACAGAGTCAACAGGATCAGGGACAACAGATACAACAGTGGATGGGACACCAGGGACAAAATGATCAGGGACAACAGGGGATGGGACAACATAGACAACAGGGATGGGACAACAGAGACAACAGGATCAGGGACAACAGATACAACAGTGGATGGGACACCAGGGACAAAAAGATCAGGGACAACAGACAACAGGGACAACAGAGACGACAGTGGATAGGACAACAGAGGCAACAGGGAAGGGACAACAGAGACAACAGCGATGGGTCAACAGGGATAACAGAGACAACAGGATCAGGGACAACAGAAACAACAGGATCAGGGACAACAGAGACAACAGGGATGGGTCAACAGGGATAACAGAGACAACAGGATCAGGGACAACAGAGAGAACAGGGATGGGTCAACAGGGATACTAGAGACAACAGGATCAGGGACAACAGAAACAACAGGATCAGGGACAACAGAGACATCAGAATCAGGGAGAACAGAGACAACAAGGGATGCGTGAACAGGGACGACAGGGGAATGGACAACAGAGACAACAGGGATGGAACAACAGAGACAACTGGGATGGGACAGCAGAGACAACAGGATCAGGGACAACAGGGACAACAGGATCAGGGACAACAGAGACAACAGGGGATGGGACAACAGAGACAACAGGGACGACAGGGGAATGGACAACAGAGACAACAGGGATGGGACAACAGAGACAACAGGATCAGGGACGACAGAGACAACAGGGATGGGACAACACAGACAACAGGGGATAGGACAACAGAGACAACAGGGATTGGAGAACAGAGACAACAGGGGATAGGACAACAGAGACAACAGGGATTGGAGAACAGAGACAACAGGGATGGGAGAACAGAGACAACAGAATCAGGGACAACAGAGACAACAGGATCAGGGACAACAGATACAACAGTGGGTGGGACACCAGGGACAACAAGATCAGGGACAACAGAGAAAACTGGGGATAGGACAACAGGGACAACAGAGACGACAGTGGATAGGACAACAGAGGCAACAGGGATGGGACAACAGAGAGAACAGGATCAGGGACAACAGAGAGAACAGGGATGGGTCAACAGGGATAACAGAGACAACAGGATCAGGGACAACAGAAACAACAGGATCAGGGACAACAGAGACATCAGAATCAGGGAGAACAGAGACAACAAGGGATGTGTGAACAGGGACGACAGGGGAATGGACAACAGAGACAACAGGGATGGAACAACAGAGACAACTGGGATGGGACAGCAGAGACAACAGGATCAGGGACAACAGGGACAACAGGATCAGGGACAACAGAGACAACAGGGGATGGGACAACAGAGACAACAGGGACGACAGGGGAATGGACAACAGAGACAACAGGGATGGGACAACAGAGACAACAGGATCAGGGACGACAGAGACAACAGGGATGGGACAACACAGACAACAGGGGATAGGACAACAGAGACAACAGGGATTGGAGAACAGAGACAACAGGGGATAGGACAACAGAGACAACAGGGATTGGAGAACAGAGACAACAGGGATGGGAGAACAGAGACAACAGAATCAGGGACAACAGAGACAACAGGATCAGGGACAACAGATACAACAGTGGGTGGGACACCAGGGACAACAAGATCAGGGACAACAGAGAAAACTGGGGATAGGACAACAGGGACAACAGAGACGACAGTGGATAGGACAACAGAGGCAACAGGGATGGGACAACAGAGAGAACAGGATCAGGGACAACAGAGAGAACAGGGATGGGTCAACAGGGATAACAGAGACAACAGGATCAGGGACAACAGAAACAACAGGATCAGGGACAACAGAGACATCAGAATCAGGGAGAACAGAGACAACAAGGGATGCGTGAACAGGGACGACAGGGGAATGGACAACAGAGACAACAGGGATGGAACAACAGAGACAACTGGGATGGGACAGCAGAGACAACAGGATCAGGGACAACAGGGACAACAGGATCAGGGACAACAGAGACAACAGGGGATGGGACAACAGAGACAACAGGGACGACAGGGGAATGGACAACAGAGACAACAGGGATGGGACAACAGAGACAACAGGATCAGGGACGACAGAGACAACAGGGATGGGACAACACAGACAACAGGGGATAGGACAACAGAGACAACAGGGATTGGAGAACAGAGACAACAGGGGATAGGACAACAGAGACAACAGGGATTGGAGAACAGAGACAACAGGGATGGGAGAACAGAGACAACAGAATCAGGGACAACAGAGACAACAGGATCAGGGACAACAGATACAACAGTGGGTGGGACACCAGGGACAACAAGATCAGGGACAACAGAGAAAACTGGGGATAGGACAACAGGGACAACAGAGACGACAGTGGATAGGACAACAGAGGCAACAGGGATGGGACAACAGAGAGAACAGGATCAGGGACAACAGAGAGAACAGGGATGGGTCAACAGGGATAACAGAGACAACAGGATCAGGGACAACAGAAACAACAGGATCAGGGACAACAGAGACATCAGAATCAGGGAGAACAGAGACAACAAGGGATGCGTGAACAGGGACGACAGGGGAATGGACAACAGAGACAACAGGGATGGAACAACAGAGACAACTGGGATGGGACAGCAGAGACAACAGGATCAGGGACAACAGGGACAACAGGATCAGGGACAACAGAGACAACAGGGGATGGGACAACAGAGACAACAGGGACGACAGGGGAATGGACAACAGAGACAACAGGGATGGGACAACAGAGACAACAGAGACAACAGGGACAACAGAGGATGAGTCAAAGGACACAACAGGGGATAGGTCAAGAGGGACGACAGGGGAATGGACAGCAGAGACAAGAGAGACAACAGGGATGGGACAACAGAGACAAAAGGGGATGGGACAACAGAGGCAGCAGGATCAGGGAACTGAGACAACAGGGGATGGGACAACAGAGACAACAGGATCAGGAACAACAAAGACAACAGGGGATGGGACAACAGGGACAACAGATGATGGGACAACAGAGAGAACAGGGGATGGGACAATGGGGAAACAGGGGATGGGACAACATAGACAACACGATCAGGGACAACAGAGACAACACGGATGGGAAAACAGAGACAAGAGGATCAGGGACAACAGGGGGTGGGACAACAGACACAACAGAGACAACAGTGGATATGACAACAGAGACAACAGGGGATGGGACAATAGAGACAACAGAGGATGTCACAACAGAGACAACAGGGATGGGACAACAGAGAGAACAGAGGATGGGACAACAGAGACAACAGGGAAGGGACAACAGAGACAACAGGGATGGGATAACAGAGAGAACAGGATCAGAGACAACAGAGACAACAGGGATGGGAAAACAGAGACAACAACGGATGGGACAACAGAGAGAACAGTATCCGGGACAATAGAGACAACAGGGATGGGACAGCAGAGACAACAGGGGGTGGGACAACAGAGACAACAGGATCAGAGACAACAGAGAACAGGGAATGGGACAACAGAGAGAACAGTATCCGGGACAATAGAGACAACAGGGATGGGACAGCAGAGACAACAAGGATAAGGGACAACAGAGAGAACAGGGTTGGAACAACATTGACAACAGGGATTGGACAACGGAGACAACAGGGATGGGACAGCAGAGACAACAGGGGGAGGGACAGCAGAGACAACAGGGGGTGGGACAGCAGAGACAACAGGATCAGAGAACAGAAAACAGGGGATGGGACAACAGAGAGAACAGGGGATGGGACAACAGAGACAACAGGGATTGGACAACAGAGAGAACGGGATGGGACAACAGGGACAACAGGATCAGGGACAACAGAGACAACAGGGGAAGGGACAACAGAGACAACAGGGGATGGGACAACAGAGACAACTGGGGATGGTAAACAGAGACAACAGAGATGGGACAACAGTGACAAGAAGAACAGGGACAACAGAGGCAACAGGGTTGGGACAACAGAGACAACAGGATCAGGGACAACAGATACAACAGTGAATGGGACGACAGAGACAACATGGATAGGACAACAGAGACAACAGGATCAGGGTCAACAGATACAACAGTGGATAGGACAACAGAGACAACAGTGGATGAGACAACAGAGACAACATGGGTTAGGACAACAGGGACGACATACAGTGGACGACACTACAGTGGATAGGACAACAGAGACAACAGGGGATGGGACAACAGTGACAAGAAGAACAGGGACAACAGAGGCAACAGGGTTGGGAGAACAGGGACAACAGAGAGAACAGGGATGAGAAAACAAAGACAACAGAGGATAGAACAGCAGAGACAACAGTGATGGGAGAACAGCTACAACAGGATCAGGGACAACAGAGACAACAAGCAATGGGACAACAGGGACAACAAGGTTGGGACAACTAAGACAACACAGATCGGACAACAGATACAACAGTGGATGACACAACAGAGGCAACAGGGATGCGACAACAGATACAACAGGGGATGGGACAACAGAGACAACAGGGATAGGACAACAGAGACAACACGGATGGGACAACAGATACTGCTGTGGATAGGACAACAGAGGCAACAGGGATGGGACAACAGATACAACAGGGGATAGAACAACAGTGACAACAGGGATGGGAGAACAGGGACAACAGGATCAGGGACAACAGAGACAACAGGGGATGGGACAACAGGGTCAACATGGATGGGGCAACAAAGACAACAGGATCAGGAACAACAGATACAACAGTGGAAGGGACAACAGAGACAACATGGATGGGACAACAGAGACAATGGGGATGGGACAACAGAGACAACAGGATCAGTGATTACAGAGAAATCAGGGGATGGGACAACAGAGACAACAATGATTGGGCAACAGAGACAACATGGTTTGCCACAACAGAGACAACATGGAGGGGACAACAGAGACAACTGGATCAGGGACCAGTGACAACAGGGGATAGGACAATAGGGACGACAGGGGAATGGACAACAGAGGGAACAGGGGATGGGTCAACAGGGACAACAGGGGAATGGACAACAGAGACAACAAGGAAGGCTAAACAAAGACAACAGTGGATGGGTCAATAGGGAGAAGAGGGGATGGGACAACAGAGAGAAGAGGGGATGGGACTACAGAGATAACAATATCAGGGCAACAGAGACAACAGCGGATGTGTCAACAGAGACCACAGGGATGGGACAACAGAGCTAACAGGGGATGGGACAACAGAGACAACAGGGATTGGACAACAGAGACAACAGTGGTTGGGACAACAGAGACAACAGGCATGGGACAACAGGTAGAACAGTGGATTGGACAACAGAGACAAGACTGGATGGGAGAACAGAGACAGCAGGGTTGGGACAACTGATACAACAGGGGATGGGAAAACAGAGACAACAGGGATGGGAGAACAGGGACAACAGGGATGAGAAAACAGAGACATCAGGGGATAGAACAACAGAGTCAACAGGGATGGGAGAACAGGGACAACAGGATCAGGGACAACAGAGACAACAGGGAATGGGACGACAGGGACAACAGGGGAATGGACAACAGAGACAACAGGAATGGGACAACAGAGGCAACTGGGGATGGGTAAACAGAGACAACAGGGATGAGGCAACAGAGACAACAGGATCAGGGACAACAGGGGATGGGACAAGAGAGACAACAGGGGAATGGACAACAGAGACAACAGTGAAGGGACCAGAGACAACAGGGGATGGGTTAACAGGGACAACAGGGGATGGGACAACAGAGGCAACAGGGATGGGAGAACAGGGACAACAGAGAGAACAGGGATGAGAAAACAGAGACAACAGAGGATAGAACAGCAGAGACAACAGTGATGGGAGAACAGGGACAACAGAGACAACAGGCAATGGGACAACAGGGACAACAGGGGAATGGACAACTGAGACAACAGGGGAATGGACAACAGAGACAACAGTGGATGGGACAACAGAGTCAACATGGATGGGACAACAGAGACAATGGGGATGGGACAACAGAGACAACAGGGGTTGGGACAACAGAGACAACAGGGGTTAGGACAACAGGGACGACATACAGTGGATAGGACAACAGAGACAACAGGGGATGGGACAACAGGGACAACAGGGGATGGGACAACAGAGAAAACAGTGGATAGGACAACAGAGACAACAGGGGATGGGACAACAGAGACAACAGGGGATGGGACAACAGAGAAAACAGTGGATAGGACAACAGAGACAACAGGGGATGGGACAATAGAGACAACAGGGATGGGAGAACAGGGACAACAGGTTCAGGGACAACAGAGACAACAGGGAATGGGACAATAGGGACAACAGGGGAATGGACAACAGAGACAATAGGGGATGGGTCAACAGGGAAGACAGGGGATGGTAAACAGAGACAACAGAGATGGGACAACAGTGACAAGAAGAACAGGGACAACAGAGGCAACAGGGTTGGGACAACAGAGACAACATGGATAGGACAGCAGAGACAACAGGATCAGGGTCAACAGATACAACAGTGGATGGGACAACAGAGACAACATGGATGGGACAACAGAGACAATGGGGATGGGACAACAGAGACAACAGGGGTTAGGACAACAGGGACGACATACAGTGGACGACACTACAGTGGATAGGACAACAGAGACAACAAGGGATGGGACAACAGTGACAAGAAGAACAGGGACAACAGAGGCAAAAGGGTTGGGACAACAGAGACAACAGGATCAGGGACAACAGGGACAACAGGATCAGGGACAACTGAGACAACAGGGGAATGGACAACAGAGAAAACAGGGGATGGGACAACAGAGACAACAGGGATGGGAGAACAGGGACAACAGAGACAACAGGGATGGGAGAACAGGGACAACAGGATCAGGGACAACTGAGACAACAGGGGAATGGACAACAGAGACAATAGGGGATGGGTCAACAGGGAAGACAGGGGTGGGACAACAAAGACAACAGGGGATGGGACAACAGATAAAACAGGATCAGGGACAATAGAGACAACAGGGGATGGGACAACAGAGACAACTGGGGATGGTAAACAGAGACAACAGAGATGGGACAACAGTGACAAGAAGAACAGGGACAACAGAGACAACAGGATCAGGGACAACAGATACAACAGTGAATGGGACAACAGAGACAACATGGATGGGACAACAGAGACAACAGTGAATGGGACAACAGAGACAACAGGATCAGTGATTACAGAGAAATCAGGGGATGGGACAACAGAGACAACAATGATTGGGCAACAGAGACAACATGGTTTGCCACAACAGAGACAACATGGAGGGGACAACAGAGACAACTGGATCAGGGACCAGTGACAACAGGGGATAGGACAATAGGGGCGACAGGGGAATGGACAACAGAGACAACAAGGATGGCTAAACAAAGACAACAGTGGATGGGTCATCAGGGAGAAGAGGGGATGGGACAACAGAGAGAAGAGGGGATGGGACTACAGAGATAACAATATCAGGGCAACAGAGACAACAGCGGATGTGTCAACAGAGACCACAGGGATGGGACAACAGAGCTAACAGGGGATGGGACAACAGAGACAACAGGGATTGGACAACAGAGACAACAGGCATGGGACAACAGGTAGAACAGTGGATTGGACAACAGAGACAAGACTGGATGGGAGAACAGAGACAACAGGGTTGGGACAACTGATACAACAGGGGATGGGAAAACAGAGACAACAGGGATGGGAGAACAGGGACAAAAGGATCAGGGACAACAGAGACAACTGGGGATTGGACAACAGAGACAACAGGGATGGGAGAACAGAGACAACAGGATCAGGGACAACAGAGACAACAGGGAATGGGACGACAGGGACAACAGGGGAGTGGACAACAGAGTCAACAGGAATGGGACAACAGAGGCAACAGGGGATGGGTAAACAGAGACAACAGGGATGAGGCAACAGAGACAACAGGATCAGGGACAACAGGGGATGGGACAAGAGAGACAACAGGGGAATGGACAACAGAGACAACAGTGAAGGGACCAGAGACAACAGGGGATGGGTCAACAGGGACAACAGGGGATGGGACAACAGATACAACAGGATCAGGGACAACAGAGACAACAGGGAATGGGACAATAGGGACAACAGGGGAATGGACAACTGAGACAACAGGGAAATGGACAACAGAGACAATAGGGGATGGGTCAACAGGGAAGACAGGGGTGGGACAACAGAGACAACAGGATCAGGGACAACAGATACAACAGTGGATGGGACAACAGAGACAACAGGGATGGGAGAACAGGGACAACAGGATCAGGGACAACAGAGACAACAGGGAATGGGACAATAGGGACAACAGGGGAATGGACAACAGAGACAATAGGGGATGGGTCAACAGGGAAGACAGGGGTGGCACAACAGAGACAACAGGGGATGGGACAACAGATAAAACAGGATCAGGGACAATAGAGACAACAGGGGATGGGACAACAGATAAAACAGGATCAGGGACAATAGAGACAACAGGGGATGGGACAACAGATAAAACAGGATCAAGGGACAATAGAGACAACTGAGGATGGTAAACAGAGACAACAGAGATGGGACAACAGTGACAAGAAGAACAGGGACAACAGATACAACAGTGAATGGGACAACAGAGACAACATGGATAGGACAACAGAGACAACAGGATCAGGGTCAACAGATACAACAGTGGATGGGACAACAGAGACAACATGGATGGGACAACAGAGACAACAGGGGTGGGACAACAGAGACAACAGGATCAGGGACAACAGATACAACAGTGGATGGGACAACAGAGTCAACATGGATGGGACAACAGAGACAACATGGATGGGACAACAGAGACAACAGGGGTTAGGACAACAGGGACGACAGGGGAATGGACAACTGAGACAACAGGGGAATGGACAACAGAGACAATAGGGGATGGGTCAACAGGGAAGACAGGGGTGGGACAACAGAGACAACAGGGGATGGGACAACAGATAAAACAGGATCAGGGACAATAGAGACAACAGGGCATGGTAAACAGAGACAACAGAGATGGGACAACAGTGACAAGAAGGACAGGGACAACAGAGGCAAAAGGGTTGGGACAACAGAGACAACAGAATCAGGGTCAACAGAGACAACAGGGAATGGGACAATAGGGACAACAGGGGAATGGACAACTGAGACAACAGGGGAATGGACAACAGAGACAATAGGGGATGGGTCAACAGGGAAGACAGGGGTGGGACAACAGAGACAACAGGGGATGGGACAACAGAGAAAACAGGGGATAGGACAACAGAGACAACAGGGGATGGGACAACAGAGACAACAGGGGATGGGACAACAGAGACAACAGGGATGGGAGAACAGCGACAACAGGATCAGGGACAACAGAGACAACAGGGATGGGAGAACAGGGACAACAGGATCAGGGACAACTGAGACAACAGGGGAATGGACAACAGAGACAATAGGGGATGGGTCAACAGGGAAGACAAGGGTGGGACAACAAAGACAACAGGGGATGGGACAACAGATAAAACAGAATCAGGGACAATAGAGACAACAGGGGATGGGACAACAGAGACAACTGGGGATGGTAAACAGAGACAACAGAGATGGGACAACAGTGACAAGAAGAACAGGGACAACAGAGGCAACAGGGTTGGGACAACAGAGACAACAGGATCAGGGACAACAGATACAACAGTGAATGGGACAACAGAGACAACATGGATGGGACAACAGAGACAACAGGATCAGGGACAACAGATACAACAGTGGATGGGACAACAGAGACAACATGGATGGGACAACAGAGACAACAGGGGTTAGGACAACAGGGACGACATACAGTGGACGACACTACAGTGGATAGGACAACAGAGACAACAGGGGATGGGACAAAAGAGAAAACAGTGGATAGGACAACAGAGACAACAGGGGATGGGACAACAGAGACAACAGGGGATAGGACAACAGTGACAAGAAGAACAGGGACAACAGAGACAACAGGGATGGGACAACAGAGACAACAGGGATGGGAGAACAGGGACAACAGAGACAACAGGGATGGGAGAACAGGGACAACTGGGGATGGTAAACAGAGACAACAGAGATGGGACAACAGTGACAAGAAGAACAGGGACAACAGAGGCAACAGGGTTGGGACAACAGAGACAACAGTGGATGACACAACAGAGGCAACAGGGATGGGAGAACAGGGACAACAGAGAGAACAGGGATGAGAAAACAGAGACAACAGAGGATAGAACAGCAGAGACAACAGTGATGGGAGAACAGCTACAACAGGATCAGGGACAACAGAGACAACAGGCAATGGGACAACAGGGACAACAAGGTTGGGACAACTAAGACAACACAGATCGGACAACAGATACAACAGTGGATGACACAACAGAGGCAACAGGGATGCGACAACAGATACAACCGGGATGGGACAACAGAGACAACAGGGATGGGACAACAGATACAGCTGTGGATAGGACAACAGAGGCAACAGGCTTGGGACAACAGATACAACAGGGATAGGACAACAGAGACAACACGGATGGGACAACAGATACAGCTGTGGATAGGACAACAGAGGCAACAGGGATGGGACAACAGATACAACAGGGGATAGAACAACAGTGACAACAGGGATGGGAGAACAGGGACAACAGGATCAGGGACAACAGTGACAACTGGGGATGTGACAACAGATACAACAGGATCAGGGATAACAGGGACAACAGGGGATGGGACAACAGGGTCAACATGGATGGGGCAACAAAGACAACAGGATCAGGAACAACAGATACAACAGTGGAAGGGACAACAGAGACAACATGGATGGGACAACAGAGACAATGGGGATGGGACAACAGAGACAACAGGATCAGTGATTACAGAGAAATCAGGGGATGGGACAACAGAGACAACAATGATTGGGCAACAGAGACAACATGGTTTGCCACAACAGAGACAACATGGAGGGGACAACAGAGACAACTGGATCAGGGACCAGTGACAACAGGGGATAGGACAATAGGGACGACAGGGGAATGGACAACAGAGGGAACAGGGGATGGGTCAACAGGGACAACAGGGGAATGGACAACAGAGACAACAAGGATGGCTAAACAAAGACAACAGTGGATGGGTCATCAGGGAGAAGAGGGGATGGGACAACAGAGAGAAGAGGGGATGGGACTACAGAGATAACAATATCAGGGCAACAGAGACAACAGCGGATGTGTCTACAGAGACCACAGGGATGGGACAACAGAGCTAACAGGGGATGGGACAACAGAGACAACAGGGATTGGACAACAGAGACAACAGTGGTTGGGACAACAGAGACAACAGGCATGGGACAACAGGTAGAACAGTGGATTGGACAACAGAGACAAGACTGGATGGGAGAACAGAGACAACAGGGTTGGGACAACTGATACAACAGGGGATGGGAAAACAGAGACAACAGGGATGGGAGAACAGGGACAAAAGGATCAGGGACAACAGAGACAACTGGGGATAGGACAACAGAGACAACAGGGATGGGACAACAGAGACAACAGGGATGAGAAAACAGAGACATCAGGGGATAGAACAAGAGTCAACAGGGATGGGAGAACAGGGACAACAGGATCAGGGACAACAGAGACAACAGGGAATGGGACGACAGGGACAACAGGGGAATGGACAACAGAGACAACAGGAATGGGACAACAGAGGCAACTGGGGATGGGTAAACAGAGACAACAGGGATGAGGCAACAGAGACAACAGGATCAGGGACAACAGGGGATGGGACAAGAGAGACAACAGGGGAATGGACAACAGAGACAACAGTGAAGGGACCAGAGACAACAGGGGATGGGTTAACAGGGACAACAGGGGATGGGACAACAGAGGCAACAGGATCAGTGACAACAGAGACAACAGGGGATGGGACAACAGATACAACAGGATCAGGGACAACAGAGACAACAGGGATGGGACAACTAAGACAACACAGATCGGACAACAGATACAACAGTGGATGGGACAACAGAGACAACAGGATCAGGGACAACAGAGACAACAGGGGATGGGACAACAGAGACAACAGGGGATGGGACAACAGATAAAACAGAATCAGGGACAATAGAGACAACAGGGGATGGGACAACAGAGACAACTGGGGATGGTAAACAGAGACAACAGAGATGGGACAACAGTGACAAGAAGAACAGGGACAACAGAGGCAACAGGGTTGGGACAACAGAGACAACAGGATCAGGGACAACAGATACAACAGTGAATGGGACAACAGAGACAACATGGATGGGACAACAGAGACAACAGGATCAGGGACAACAGATACAACAGTGGATGGGACAACAGAGACAACATGGATGGGACAACAGAGACAACAGGGGTTAGGACAACAGGGACGACATACAGTGGACGACACTACAGTGGATAGGACAACAGAGACAACAGGGGATGGGACAAAAGAGAAAACAGTGGATAGGACAACAGAGACAACAGGGGATGGGACAACAGAGACAACAGGGGATAGGACAACAGTGACAAGAAGAACAGGGACAACAGAGACAACAGGGATGGGACAACAGAGACAACAGGGATGGGAGAACAGGGACAACAGAGACAACAGGGATGGGAGAACAGGGACAACTGGGGATGGTAAACAGAGACAACAGAGATGGGACAACAGTGACAAGAAGAACAGGGACAACAGAGGCAACAGGGTTGGGACAACAGAGACAACAGTGGATGACACAACAGAGGCAACAGGGATGGGAGAACAGGGACAACAGAGAGAACAGGGATGAGAAAACAGAGACAACAGAGGATAGAACAGCAGAGACAACAGTGATGGGAGAACAGCTACAACAGGATCAGGGACAACAGAGACAACAGGCAATGGGACAACAGGGACAACAAGGTTGGGACAACTAAGACAACACAGATCGGACAACAGATACAACAGTGGATGACACAACAGAGGCAACAGGGATGCGACAACAGATACAACCGGGATGGGACAACAGAGACAACAGGGATGGGACAACAGATACAGCTGTGGATAGGACAACAGAGGCAACAGGCTTGGGACAACAGATACAACAGGGATAGGACAACAGAGACAACACGGATGGGACAACAGATACAGCTGTGGATAGGACAACAGAGGCAACAGGGATGGGACAACAGATACAACAGGGGATAGAACAACAGTGACAACAGGGATGGGAGAACAGGGACAACAGGATCAGGGACAACAGTGACAACTGGGGATGTGACAACAGATACAACAGGATCAGGGATAACAGGGACAACAGGGGATGGGACAACAGGGTCAACATGGATGGGGCAACAAAGACAACAGGATCAGGAACAACAGATACAACAGTGGAAGGGACAACAGAGACAACATGGATGGGACAACAGAGACAATGGGGATGGGACAACAGAGACAACAGGATCAGTGATTACAGAGAAATCAGGGGATGGGACAACAGAGACAACAATGATTGGGCAACAGAGACAACATGGTTTGCCACAACAGAGACAACATGGAGGGGACAACAGAGACAACTGGATCAGGGACCAGTGACAACAGGGGATAGGACAATAGGGACGACAGGGGAATGGACAACAGAGGGAACAGGGGATGGGTCAACAGGGACAACAGGGGAATGGACAACAGAGACAACAAGGATGGCTAAACAAAGACAACAGTGGATGGGTCATCAGGGAGAAGAGGGGATGGGACAACAGAGAGAAGAGGGGATGGGACTACAGAGATAACAATATCAGGGCAACAGAGACAACAGCGGATGTGTCTACAGAGACCACAGGGATGGGACAACAGAGCTAACAGGGGATGGGACAACAGAGACAACAGGGATTGGACAACAGAGACAACAGTGGTTGGGACAACAGAGACAACAGGCATGGGACAACAGGTAGAACAGTGGATTGGACAACAGAGACAAGACTGGATGGGAGAACAGAGACAACAGGGTTGGGACAACTGATACAACAGGGGATGGGAAAACAGAGACAACAGGGATGGGAGAACAGGGACAAAAGGATCAGGGACAACAGAGACAACTGGGGATAGGACAACAGAGACAACAGGGATGGGACAACAGAGACAACAGGGATGAGAAAACAGAGACATCAGGGGATAGAACAAGAGTCAACAGGGATGGGAGAACAGGGACAACAGGATCAGGGACAACAGAGACAACAGGGAATGGGACGACAGGGACAACAGGGGAATGGACAACAGAGACAACAGGAATGGGACAACAGAGGCAACTGGGGATGGGTAAACAGAGACAACAGGGATGAGGCAACAGAGACAACAGGATCAGGGACAACAGGGGATGGGACAAGAGAGACAACAGGGGAATGGACAACAGAGACAACAGTGAAGGGACCAGAGACAACAGGGGATGGGTTAACAGGGACAACAGGGGATGGGACAACAGAGGCAACAGGATCAGTGACAACAGAGACAACAGGGGATGGGACAACAGATACAACAGGATCAGGGACAACAGAGACAACAGGGATGGGACAACTAAGACAACACAGATCGGACAACAGATACAACAGTGGATGGGACAACAGAGACAACAGGATCAGGGACAACAGAGACAACAGGGGATGGGACAACAGAGACAACAGGGGATGGGTCAACAGGGAAGACAGGGGTGGGACAACAAAGACAACAGGGGATGGGACAACAGATAAAACAGGATCAGGGACAATAGAGACAACAGGGCATGGTAAACAGAGACAACAGAGATGGGACAACAGTGACAAGAAGGACAGGGACAACAGAGGCAACAGGGTTGGGACAACAGAGACAACAGGATCAGGGACAACAGATACAACAGTGAATGGGACAACAGAGACAACATGGATGGGACAACAGAGACAACAGGGGATGGGACAACAGAGACAACAGGGATGGGAGAACAGGGACAACATGGATGGGACAACAGAGACAACAGGGGTTAGGACAACAGGGACGACATACAGTGGACGACACTACAGTGGATAGGACAACAGAGACAACAGGGGATGGGACAACAGAGACAACAGGGGATAGGACAACAGTGACAAGAAGAACAGGGACAACAGAGGCAACAGGGGATGGGACAACAGAGACAACTGGGGATGGGACAACAGTGACAAGAAGAACAGGGACAACAGAGGCAACAGGGTTGGGACAACAGAGACAACAGTGGATGACACAACAGAGGCAACAGGGATGCGACAACAGATACAACCGGGATGGGACAACAGATACAGCTGTGGATAGGACAACAGAGGCAACAGGCTTGGGACAACAGATACAACAGGGATAGGACAACAGAGACAACACGGATGGGACAACAGATACAGCTGTGGATAGGACAACAGAGGCAACAGGCTTGGGACAACAGATACAACAGGGATAGGACAACAGAGACAACACGGATGGGACAACAGATACAGCTGTGGATAGGACAACAGAGGCAACAGGGATGGGACAACAGATACAACAGGGGATAGAACAACAGTGACAACAGGGATGGGAGAACAGGGACAACAGGATCAGGGACAACAGTGACAACTGGGGATGTGACAACAGATACAACAGGATCAGGGATAACAGGGACAACAGGGGATGGGACAACAGGGTCAACATGGATGGGGCAACAAAGACAACAGGATCAGGAACAACAGATACAACAGTGGAAGGGACAACAGAGACAACATGGATGGGACAACAGAGACAATGGGGATGGGACAACAGAGACAACAGGATCAGTGATTACAGAGAAATCAGGGGATGGGACAACAGAGACAACAATGATTGGGCAACAGAGACAACATGGTTTGCCACAACAGAGACAACATGGAGGGGACAACAGAGACAACTGGATCAGGGACCAGTGACAACAGGGGATAGGACAATAGGGACGACAGGGGAATGGACAACAGAGGGAACAGGGGATGGGTCAACAGGGACAACAGGGGAATGGACAACAGAGACAACAAGGATGGCTAAACAAAGACAACAGTGGATGGGTCATCAGGGAGAAGAGGGGATGGGACAACAGAGAGAAGAGGGGATGGGACTACAGAGATAACAATATCAGGGCAACAGAGACAACAGCGGATGTGTCTACAGAGACCACAGGGATGGGACAACAGAGCTAACAGGGGATGGGACAACAGAGACAACAGGGATTGGACAACAGAGACAACAGTGGTTGGGACAACAGAGACAACAGGCATGGGACAACAGGTAGAACAGTGGATTGGACAACAGAGACAAGACTGGATGGGAGAACAGAGACAACAGGGTTGGGACAACTGATACAACAGGGGATGGGAAAACAGAGACAACAGGGATGGGAGAACAGGGACAAAAGGATCAGGGACAACAGAGACAACTGGGGATAGGACAACAGAGACAACAGGGATGGGACAACAGAGACAACAGGGATGAGAAAACAGAGACATCAGGGGATAGAACAAGAGTCAACAGGGATGGGAGAACAGGGACAACAGGATCAGGGACAACAGAGACAACAGGGAATGGGACGACAGGGACAACAGGGGAATGGACAACAGAGACAACAGGAATGGGACAACAGAGGCAACTGGGGATGGGTAAACAGAGACAACAGGGATGAGGCAACAGAGACAACAGGATCAGGGACAACAGGGGATGGGACAAGAAAGACAACAGGGGAATGGACAACAGAGACAACAGTGAAGGGACCAGAGACAACAGGGGATGGGTTAACAGGGACAACAGGGGATGGGACAACAGAGGCAACAGGATCAGTGACAACAGAGACAACAGGGGATGGGACAACAGATACAACAGGATCAGGGACAACAGAGACAACAGGGGATTGGACAATAGAGACAACAGGGGTTGGGTCAACAGGGACGACAGGGGATGGGGCAACAGAGACAACAGGGATGGGACAACAGATACAGCAGTGGATGGGACTACAGAGAAAACAGGGATGGGACAACAGGGACGACAGAGGTGGGACAACAGAGACAACAGGGGATGGGACATCAGATAAAACAGGATCAGGGACAATAGAGACAACAGGGGATGGGACAACAGAGACAACTGGGGATGGTAAACAGAGACAACAGGGATGGGACAACAGTGACAACAAGAACAGGAACAACAGTGACAAGAGGGATGGGAGAACAGGGACAACAGGATCAGGGACAACAGAGACAACATGGATGGGACAACAGAGACAACATGGATGAGAAAACAGAGACAATGGGGATGGGAGAACAGGAACAATAGGATCAGGGACAACAGAAACAACAGGGAATGGGACAACAGGGACAACAGGGGAATGGACAACAGAGACAACAGGGGATGGGACAACAGGGACAACAGGGGATGGGACAACAGAGACAACAGGGATGGGACAACAGATACAACAGAGGGTGGTACAACAGAGACAACAGGATCAGGGACAACAGAGACAACAGGATCAGGAACAACAGAGACAACAGGATCAGGGACAACAGAGGCAACATGATCAGGAACAACAGAGACAACAGGATCAGGGACAACAGAGGCAACAGGGATGTGACAACAGAGACGACAGGGATGGGACAACAGAGCAACATGGATGGGACAGCAGAGACAGCAGTGGATGGGACAACAGAGGTAACAGGGATGGGACAACAGATACAACAGGGATGGGACAACAGAGACAACACGGGATGGGACAACAGAGACAACAGGATCAGAGTCAACAGAGACAACAGGATCAGGGACAACAGAGGCAACAGGGATGGGACAACAGATACAACAGGGATGGGACAACAGTGACAACAGGGTTGGGACAAAAGAGACAACAGGATGAGGGACAACAGATTCAACAGGGGATGTGACAACAGAGAAAACAGGATCAGGGTCAACAGAGACAACAGGATCAGGGACAACAGAGGCAACAGGGATGGGACAACAGATACAACAGGGATGGGACAACAGTGACAACAGGGTTGGGACAAAAGAGACAACAGGATGAGGGACAACAGATACAACAGGGGATGTGACAACAGATACAACAGGATCAGGGATAACAGGGACAAGAGGGGATGGGACAACAGGGACAACATGGATGGGACAACAGAGACAACAGGATCAGGGACAACAGATACAACAGTGGATGGGACAACAGAGTCAACATGGATGGGACAACAGAGACAATGGGGATGGGACAACAGAGATAACAGGGGTTAGGACAACAGGGACGACATACAGTGGACGACACTACAGTGGATAGGACAACAGAGACAACAGGGGATGGGACAACAGGGACAACAGGATCAGGGACAACAGAGACAACAGGGAATGGGACAATAGGGACAACAGGGGAATGGACAACTGAGACAACAGGGGAATGGACAACTGAGACAACAGGGGAATGGACAACTGAGACAACAGGGGATGGGACAACAGGATCAGGGACAACAGAGACAACAGGGAATGGGACAATAGGGACAACAGGGGATGGGACAACAGAGACAACAGGGGATGGGACAACAGATAAAACAGGATCAGGGACAATAGAGACAACAGGGGATGGGACAACAGAGACAACTGGGGATGGTAAACAGAGACAACAGAGATGGGACAACAGTGATAAGAAGAACAGGGACAACAGAGGCAACAGGGATGGGACAACAGAGACAACAGTGGATGGGACAACAGAGACAACAAGGTTGGGACAACTAAGACAACACAGATCGGACAACAGATACAACAGTGGATGACACAACAGAGGCAACAGGGATGGGAGAACAGGGACAACAGAGAGAACAGGGATGAGAAAACAGAGACAACAGAGGATAGAACAGCAGAGACAACAGTGATGGGAGAACAGCTACAACAGGATCAGGGACAACAGAGACAACAGGGATGGGACAACTAAGACAACACAGATCGGACAACAGATACAACAGTGGATGGGACAACAGAGACAACAGGATCAGGGACAACAGAGACAACAGGGGATGGGACAACAGAGACAACAGGATCAGGGACAACAGAGACAACAGGGGATGGGACAACAGTGACAACAGGATCAGGTACAACAGATACAACAGTGGATGGGACAACAGAGACAACAGGATCAGAGACAACAGGGGATGGGACAACAGAGACAACAGGGGATGGGACAACAGAGACAACAGGGGATGGGACAACAGAGACAGCAGGATCAGGGACAACAGAGACAACAGGGGATGGGACAACAGAGACAACAGGGATGGGACAACTAAGACAACACAGATCGGACAACAGATACAACAGTGGATGGGACAACAGAGACAACAGGGGATGGGACAACAGAGACAACAGGGGATGGGACAACAGAGACAACAGGATCAGGGACAACAGAGACAACAGGGGATGGGACAACGGAGACAATGGGGATGGATCAATGGGCGGGGACACTGATGCCAGGACACCAGATGGTCTGATTGAACATAGACAACAGGGGATGGGACAACGGAGGCAATGGGGATGGGACAACGGAGGCAATGGGGATGGGACAACGGAGGCAATGGGGATGGGACAATGGAGGCAATGGGGATGGGTCAATGGGCGGGGACGCTGATGCCAGGACACCAGATGGTCTGATTGAACCGCCTTCTTGGAGTATTAACCGAAGAATCGAAGGAAGAGGCGGATCGTGAAGAATTAAAGGCGTCTCGGAGAGAAGTCATTTAGACTGTGTAGGCAGATGACATACTGTGCCAAAGATTTAAAAAATACACCAGCATATACAGCGGCCATCGTCGGAATGGACTGGCTTTGGCGTGAAGAGGCAGAGGCGAGCGTAGGTTCCGGAAAGTTTGTTTTTGCTTTGTTCAGGGTGGAGATAACGCCAGGCAGCACGTTGGAATGTGGGAAGACAGGGAGACCTCCGGTGTCCCTGACAACAACACCTGGAAGAAGTGCATCCAGCTGCAGCTCCTAACAGACCGCGTTAGGGAGCTGGAGCTGGAGCAGGAGCTGGACGACCTCCGGGTCATTCAGGAGACTGAGCAGTTTATAGATAGTAGCTTCCGGGAGGTAGTTACACCTAAGGAACAGGGCACAGGTAACTGGGTTACCGTCAGGCGAGGGAAGGGGAAAGGGCAGGTAGAGCAGGGCTCCCCTGTGGCCATTCCCCTCAACAAGTATACCGATTTGGATACTGTTGGGGGGGGGATGACTTACCTGGGACAAGCTGCGACAGCCGGATCTCTGGCACTGAGTCTGGTTCTGCAGTGCAGAAGGGAGGGGTGAAGAAGAGGAGAGCGGTAGTGATAGGGGACTCTATAGTCAGGGGTACAGACAGGAGATTCTGTGGTTGTGACAGAGACTCCCGGATGGTTTGTTGCCTCCCGGGTGCCAGGGTCAGGGATGTCTCTGATCACGTGCACAGCATTCTGAAATGGGAGGGTGAGCAGCCAGATGACATGGTACACATCGGTACCAATGACGTAGGAAGAAAGAGTGAAGAGGTCCTGAAGAGTGAGTACTGAGAGCTTGGTAGGAAGTTGAAAAGCAGGACCTCGAGGGTGGTGATCTCAGGATTGCTACCTGTGCCACGAGCCAGTGAGGGTAAGAGTAGGGTGCTCTGGAGGATGAACATGTGGCTGAGGAACTGGTGTAGGGGGCAGGGTTTCAGATTTCAGGATCATCCGAACCTCTTCCGGGGCAGGTGGGACCTGGACAAGAGAGATGGGTTACACCTGAACTTCAGGGGGGACCAATATCCTTGCAGGGAGGTTTGCTAGTGCTGTTGGGGAGGGTTTAAACTAGACTTGTATGGGGAAGAGAACCGGTGTGACAGAGCAGATAGTGGAGCGGGGGGTGAAAATAAATGATGTTAAAGGATCATGCAAAGTCAGAAATAGAAGGGTTGTGTGTGGTGGTAATAATCTTCTGAGGTGTGTCTATTTCAGTGCGAGGAGTATTGTGGGGAAGGCTGACGAGCTGAGGGCGTGGATTGACACATGAAGTTATGACATTTTAGCCATTAGTGAAACTTGGCTACGGGAGGGGCAGGACTGGCAGCTCAATGTTCCAGGGTTCCGATGTTTCAGACGTGATAGAGGCAGAGGGATGAAGGGTGTGGGGGTTGTGGGGGGTGGCATTGCTAGTCAGGGAAAATGTTACAGCAGTGCTCAGACTGGACAGATTAATGGGCTTGTCTCCCGAGGCCATATGGGTGGAGCTGAGAAACAGGAAAGGTATGACCACATTAATGGGGTTGTATTATAGACCATCCAATAGTCAGCGAGAATCGGAGGAGCAAATCTGCAGAGAGATAGCAGCCAACTGCAGGAGACATAAAGTTGTGATAGTAGGGGATTTTAATTTTCCACATATTGATTGGGGCTCCCATACAGTTAAAGGTCTAGACGGGTTAGAGTTTGTAAAACGTGTTGAGGGAAGTTTTCTAAATCAATATATAGAGGTACCGACTAGAGAGGATGCAATATTAGATCTCCTATTAGGAAACGAGTTAGGACAGGTGACGGAAGTGTGTGTAGGGGAACACTTTGGTTCCAGTGATCATAACATCATTAGATTCAACTTGATCATGGATAAAGATAGATCTGGTCCTCGGGCTGAGGTTCTAAACTGGAAAAGGGCCAAATTTGAAGAAATGAGGAAGGATCTAAAAAGCGTAGATTGGGACAGGTTGTTCTCTGGCAAGGATGTCGTTGGTAAGTGGGAGGCCTTCAAAGGAGAAATTTTGAGAGAGCAGAGTTTGTATGTTCCTGTCGGGGTTAAAGGCAAAGTGAATAAGAATAAGGAACACAAGTGAATCTGCAGATGCTGGAAATAAATAAAAACCCAAAATCAGGAGGGTGAAGAAGGGTTTCGGCCGGAAACGTCGTCACTACCTCCTCCCATAGATGCTGTCTGGCCTGCTGAGTTCTGCCGGCATTTTGTGTTTTTAAGATTAAGGAACCTTGGGATATTGGAACTCTGATAAAGAAGAGGAGAGAGATGTATGACATGTATAGGAAACAGGGAGCAAATAAGGTGCTTGGGGAGTATAAAAAGTGCAAAAAACACTTAAGAAATCAGGAGGGCTAAAAGAAGACATGAGGTAGGTTTGGTAGTCAAGGTGACGGATAATCCAAAGAGCTTCTACAGGTGTGTTAAGAGCAAAAGGATAGTAAGGGATAAAATTGGTCCCCTTGAAGATTAGAGTGGTGGCTATGTATGGAACCAAAAGAAGTGGGGGAGATCTCAAATGGGTTTTTTGCGTCTGTATTTACTAAGGAAACTGGCATGGAGTCAATGGAAACAAGGCAAACAAGTAGGGAGGTCATGGAACCGATACAGATTGAAGAAGAGGAGGTGCTTGCTATCTTGAGGCAAATCAGAGTAGATAAATCCCCACCTGACAGGGTATTCCCTCGGACCTTGAAGGAGACTAGAGCTGAAATTGCAGAGGCCCTGGCAGAAATATTTAAAGTGTCAGTATCCACGGGTGAGGTGCCGGAGGATTGGAGGACAGCTCATGTAGTTCCGTTGTTTAAAAAAAGTGCAAAAATTAATCCGGGAAATTATAGGCCGGTAAATTCGACGTCGGTAGTAGGTAAATTATTGGAAGGAGTACCAAGAGACAGGATCTACAAGTATTTAGATAGACAGGGACTTATTAGGGAGAGTCAACATGGCTTTGTGCGTGGTAGGTCATGTTTAACCAATCTATTAGAGTTTTTCGAGGAGGTTACCAGGAAAGTGGATGAAGGGAAGGCAGTGGATGTTGTCTACGTGGACTTCAGTAAGGCCTTTGACAAGGTCCCACATGGGAGGTTAGTTAGGAAGATTCAGTCGCTAGGTATACATGGTGAGGTAGTAAATTGGATCAGACATTGGCTCAATGGGAGAAGTCAGAGAGTGGTAATGGAGGATTGCTTCTTTGAGTGGAGGCCTGTAACTAGTGGTGTGCCACAGGGATCAGTGCTGGGTCCATTGATATCTGTCATCTGTATCAATGATCTGGATGATAAAGTGGTAAATTGGATCAGCAAATTTGCTGATGATACAAAGATTGGAGGTGTAGTGGACAGTGAGGAAGGTTTTCAAAGTTTGCAGAGGGATCTGGACCAGTTGGAAAAATGGGCTGAGAAATAGCAGATGGAGTTTAATGCGGACAAGTGTGAGGTATTGCACTTTGGAAGGACAAATCAAGGTAGAACACACAAGGTAAATGGTAGGGCACTGAGGAGTGCAGTAGAACAGAGAGATCATAGAAACATAGAAAATAGGTGCAGGAGTAGGCCATTCAGCCCTTCAAGCCTACACCCCTATTCAGTATGATCATGGCTGATCATCCAACTCAGAACCCTGTACCTGCTTTCTCTCCATACCCCCTGATCCCTTTAGCCACAAGGGCCATATCTAACTTCCTCAAATATAGCCAATGAACCAGCCTCAACTGTTTCCTGTGGCAGAGAATTCCTCAGATTCTCCACTCTCTGTGTGAAGAAGTTTTCCCTCATCTTGGTCCTAAAAGGCTTCCCCTTTATCCTTAAACTGTGACCCCTCATTCTGGACTTCCCCAACATCAGAAACAATCTTCCTGCATCTAGCCTGTCCAATCCCTTTAGAATTTTATACGTTTCAATAAGATCCCTCCCCCCTCAGTCTTCTAAATTCCAGTGAGATCTGGGAATACAGATACATAATTCCCTAAAAATGGTGTCACAGGTAGATAGGGTATTAAAGAGAGCATTTGGTACATTGGCCTTTATAATTTCCAGCAGACCCACACACCGGGGTCATTTCCAGCAGACCCGCACACTAGGGTGTAATTTCCAGCAGACCCACACACTGGGGGCATTTCCAGCCGACCCGCACACTAGGGTGTAATTTCCAGCAGACCCACACACCGGGGTAATTTCCAGCCGACCCGCACACTAGGGTGTAATTTCCAGCAGACCCACACACCGGTGTAATTTCCAGCAGACCCACACACCGGGAAAATTTCCAGCAGACCCGCACACCGGGGTAATTTCCAGCAGACCTGCACACCGGGGTAATTTCCAGCAGACCCGCACACTAGGGTGTAATTTCCAGCAGACCTGCACACTAGGGTGTAATTTCCAGCAGACCCACACAAGGGGGAGGGTAATTTCCTGCTGACACACACAACAGGGGGAATTGCAAGCAGACACACACCGGGGAAATTTCAGACAGACTCGCACACCAGGGTAATTTCCTGCAGACCCACACAATGGGGGAATTTCCAGTAGACCCACACACTAGGGTGTAATTTCTGGCAGACCCGCACACTAGGGTGTAATTTCCAGCAGACCCACACACCGGGGTAATTTCCAGCAGACCCGCACAATGGGGGAATTTCCAGCGGACCCGCACACCGGGGTAATTTCAAGCAGACCTGCACACCGGGGTAATTTCCAGCAGACCCGCACAATGGGGGAGTTTCCAGCGGACCCGCACACCGGGGTAATTTCCAGCAGACCCACACAATGGGGGAGTTTCCAGCAGACCCGCACACCGGGGTAATTTCCAGCAGACCCGCACAATGGTGGAATTTCCAGCAGACCCGCACACCGGGGTAATTTCCAGCAGACTCACACACCAGGGATAATTTCCAGCAGACCCGCACACCGGGGTAATTTCCAGCAGACTCACACACCAGGGATAATTTCCAGCAGACCCGCACACCGGGGTAATTTCCAGCAGACTCACACACCAGGGATAATTTCCAGCAGACCCACACAATGGGGGAATTTCCAGCAGACCCGCACACTAGGGTGTAATTTCCAGCAGACCCACACACCGGTGTAATTTCCAGCAGACCCGCACACCGGGGTAATTTCCAGCAGACTCACACACCAGGGATAATTTCCAGCAGACCCGCACAATGGGGGAATTTCCAGCAAACCCACACACCAGGGATAATTTGCAGCAGACCCACATGCCAGTTGTCAACGAACCCTCCCGCCCGCATATAAGAACAGAAGGTGCAAGGTATGCTCAGTTCTCCATCACAAAGTTATCGTGCAGTGGAATGTAGACCAATACAGCAGAGGAACGGGCCCTTTCAGCCCACGGTCCCCGTGCTGACCATGAAAGCAAATTACACCAACCCCATCCTCCTGCTCCCTGCAGGCCCCTGCACCTGTCCAAACACATCAACCCTGCCCTGCCCGCTGCTGCCCCCCACCCCTCCCCCCCCCGCGGCCCTGCGCTGGTGGGGGGGTGGCCGACCAGGGGGGTGCAGTGTCACAGCCGTCTAGACTCGCAGGCCAGGACGGTACGACGGGGAGAGCTGGCTCAGACAGGGGAGAACCTGCAGACGCAGCAACACACACACACACAGAAACTCAGCAGGCCAGGCAGCATCTGTGCAGTAAAGCTTGGCCGACGTTTCGGGCCGAGCAGGACCGGAGACGAGATTTGAAAGGTGGGGGGTGTGAGGGACACAAGGCGATAGCTGAAACCCGTAAGGGGGTGGCGGACGAAGTAAGGAGCTGGGAACCTGATTGATGAAAGAAGCAGCGGCCATTGAAGTCATCGAGTCACTTTTATTGTCACTTTGACCATGTCTGCTGCTACAGTACATAGTGATAAATGAGACAACATTTTTTCGGAAGGAAGCAAAGGTGGGGGGGGAGCACCAGACGGAGGCGATGGGCAAGCAAGGAGATAACATGAGGAAGGGAGAAGGGGATGGGGAATGGTGAAGGTCGGGGGAGGCATTAATGGAAGTTAGAGAAATCAATGTTCATGCCATCAGGTTGGAAGCTACCCAGGCGGAGTATAGAAAAGAGAACAGAGTGATCTAGGAATAATGGTGTGTAGTTCCCTGAAGGTGGAATCTCATGTGGATAGGGTGGTGAAGAAAGCTTTTGGTATGCTGGCCTTTATAAATCAGAGCATTGAGTGTCAGAGTTGTGATGTAATGTTGAAATTGTACAAGGCATCGGTGAGGCCGAATTTGGAGTATTGTGTACAGTTCTGGTCACCGAATTATAGGAAAGATGTCAACAAAATGGAGGGAGAGCAGAGGAGATTTACTGGAATGTTACCTGGTTTCAGAAAGTTACAGGGAAAGGCTGAACAAGTTAGGTCTTTATTCTTTGGAGTGTAGAAGGTTGAGGGGGTTCTTGATAGAGGTATTTAAAATTATAAGGGGGATAGATTGTGGTGAACTACATATACCTGTCTGGACACGCCCCCTGCTGACTGCTCCTGTGGCTCCTCCCACAGACCCGGGTATAAAGGCGATCGAGGCCTGAGCCCGGCCTCTCAGTCTCCAGGATGTAGTATGGTGGTCACTCACTGCTTGTTCCTTCTTCCAGTCAATAAAAGCCGATATCTCGCCTTTACGTCTCAGAGAGAGTTATTGATGGTGCATCATAGATCGAGTTGACATGGATAGGCTTTTTCCATTGAGAGTAGGGGAGATTCAAACAAGAGGACATGAGTTGAGAGTTAGGGGGCAAAATAACACGAGAGGGAATTTCTTTACTCAGAGAGTGGTAGCTGTGTGGAGCGAGCTTCCGGTAGAAGTGGTAGAGGCAGGTTCGGTATTGTCATTAAAAGTAAAATTGGATAGGTATACGGACAGGAAAGGAATGGGGGGTTATGGGCTGAGTGCGGGTCGGTGGGACTAGGTGAGAGTAAGTGTCGGCACGGACTAGAAGGGCCGAGATGGCCTGTTTCCGTGCTGTGATTGTTATAGGGTTATATGGGTCGGTGGGACTAGGTGAGAGTGGGCGTTCGGCACGGACTAGAAGGGCCGAGATGGCCTGTTTCCGTGCTGTAATTGTTATGTGGTTATATGGGTCGGTGGGACTAGGTGAGAGTGAGCGTTTGGCACGGACTAGAAGGGCCGAGACGGCCTGTTTCCGCGCTGTGATTGTTATGTGGTTATATGGGTCGGTGGGACTAGGTGAGAGTGAGCGTTTGGCACGGACTAGAAGGGCCGAGATGGCCTGTTTCCGTGCTGTGATTGTTATGTGGTTATATGGGTCGGTGGGACTAGGTGAGAGTAAGTGTCGGCACGGACTAGAAGGGCCGAGATGGCCTGTTTCCGTGCTGTGATTGTTATATGGTTATATGGGTCGGTGGGACTAGGTGAGAGTGAGCGTTCGGCACGGACTAGAAGGGCCGAGACGGCCTGTTTCCGCGCTGTGATTGTTATGTGGTTATATGGGTCGGTGGGACTAGGTGAGAGTAAGTGTCGGCACGGACTAGAAGGGCCGAGATGGCCAGTTTCCGTGCTGTGATTGTTATATGGTTATATGGGTCGGTGGGACTAGGTGAGAGTGGGCGTTCGGCACGGACTAGAAGGGCTGAGACAACCTGTTTCCGTGCTGTAATTGTTATATGGTTATATGGGTCGGTGGGACTAGGTGAGAGTGAGCGTTTGGCACGGACTAGAAGGGCCGAGACGGCCTGTTTCCGTGCTGTGATTGTTATATGGTTATATGGGTCGGTGGGACTAGGTAAGAGTGGGCGTTCGGCACGGACTAGAAGGGCCGAGATGGCCTGTTTTCGTGCTGTGATTGTTATAGGGTTATATGGGTCGGTGGGACTAGGTGAGAGTGGGCGTTCGGCACGGACTAGAAGGGCCGAGATGGCCTGTTTCCGTGCTGTGATTGTTATAGGGTTATATGGGTCGGTGGGACTAGGTGAGAGTGGGCGTTCGGCACGGACTAGAAGGGCCGAGATGGCCTGTTTCCGTGCTGTAATTGTTATATGGTTATATGGGTCAGTGGGACTAGGTGAGAGTGGGCGTTCGGCACAGACTAGAAGGGCCGAGATGGCCTGTTTCCGTGCTGTAATTGTTATATGGTTATATGGGTCGGTGGGACTAGGTAAGAGTGGGCGTTCGGCACGGACTAGAAGGGCCGAGACGGCCTGTTTCCGCGCTGTGATTGTTATGCGGTTATAAGGTGGCGTTCCTCATCACGACAGTAGAGGTGACCATGGCTGGACATATCGGAATGGGAATGGGAAGTGGGATTAAAATGGGTGGCCACTGGGAGATCCGGCTTTCTCTGGGCGAAGAAGTCTCCCAAACTCCGTCGGCTCTGACGGATATACAGCAGGGCACACCGGAGGCGCTGGTGAACCCGGCGGACTCACAGGTGAAGTGTCGCCTCACCCTGGAAGGACTGTTTCGGGCCCAGCTGTCTGGATACGCGAGCCAGGATACAGCAGCACGATACGGAGAGCGAGCTGTCGCCCGTGTGGCGGGCTCCCCCCTCTCCAGGCAGCCGACGAGCCCAAAGGAACGGCACAGACTGATACAGTTTGGCACCGGGAGTAGCCGGTCAGCGGGGCGGGGGGGGGGGCTCAACGCTCCGGATTTTCCCCCTCGGGGTTCCGAAACCTTCCCCGTGAGAGGGTACAGTCGCGAGGCAGCGGAGGTTCCCTTCTCCTGGATGAGTTGCCAACCACGGCTGACCACGGACCCAGAGGGAGGGGATGGGATGAGAGGGGAATGGTAAAAGAGGACATAGAAACCCACAGCACAATACAGGCCTTTCGGCCCACAATGTTGTACCGACCATGTAACCTGCTCTCAAAACTGCCCAGAACTTCCCAAGCACACAGCCCTCCCAAGCTCCATGTACCTGTCCAGGAATCTCTTAAAAGACCCTATCGTATCCAATTCCACCACCGTCGGCAGCCCATTCCACGCACTCACCACTCTCAGAGTAAAAAACGTTCCCCTGACATCTCCTCTGTGTCTCCTTCCAAGCACCTTAAACCTGTGTCCTCTTGTGGCAGCCATTTCAGCCCTGGGAAAAAGCCTCTGACTATCCACACGATCAATGCCTCTCATCATCTTGTACACCTCTATCAGGTCACCTCTCATCCTCCGTCACTCCGAGGAGAAAAGGCCGAGTTCACTCAACCTATTCTCATAAGGCGTGCTCCCCAATCCAGGCCATGTCCTTGTAAATCTCCTCTGCACCCTTTCTATGGTTTCCACGTCCTTCCTGTAGTGAGGCGACCAGAACTGAGCACAGTACTTCGAGTGGGGTCTGACCAAGTTCTTAAATAGCTGTAATATTACCTTGCTGCTCTTGAACTCAATCCCACGGTTGATGAAGGCCAACACACCATATGTCTTCTTAACAACACTGTCAAACTGCACATCAGCTTTGAGCGTCCTATGGACTCGGACCCCAAGATTTCTCAGATCCTTCGCATCGTCAAGAGTCTTACCATTAATATTGTAGTCTGCCTTCGAATTTGACCAACTGAAATTATATCTTCACACTTCTCTAGGTTGAACTCCATCTGCCATTTCTCAGCCCAGTTTGTCATCCTATCAGTGTCCCGCTGTAACCTTTGACAGCCCTCTACACAATCCACAACACCCCCAACCTTTGTGTCACCAGTAAACTTGCTAACCCTCCCTTCTATTTCTTTATCCAGGACATATATAAAATTCACAAACAGAAGGGTTTCCAGAACAGATCCCTGAGACATATCACTAGTAACCGGCCTCCATGCTGAATATCCACAGGCACCCTTTGCCTTCTGGATCCACAAAGCACTGTCCCCTTGGATCCCATGCCTCCTTACTTTCTGAATGAGCCTTGCATTGGGGTACCTTATCAAATGCCTTGCTGAAATCCATATACACTACATCTACTGTTCTTCCTTCATCAATGTGTTTAGTCACATCCTCAGAAAATTCAATCAGGCTCGTAAAGCACGACCTGCCCTTGACAAAGCCATGCTGACTATTCCTAATCAGATTATGCCTCTCCAAATGCTCACAAATCCTGGCTCTCAGGACCTTCTCCAATAACTTGCCCACAAGACTCACTGGTCTAGAATTTCCTGGGTCATCTCTGCTCTTTTTCTTTAACAAGGGAATAACATTTGCAACCTTCCAATCCTCTAGTACTTCTCCTGTCCCGATTGATGATGCAAAGATCACCGCCAGAGGCTCAGCATTCTCCTCCCTCACTTCCCACGGTAGCCTGACGTATATCTCCTCCGGTCCCGGCGACTTATCTAACTTAATACATTTTCAAAAGCCCCATCTCATCCTCTTTCTTAATGTCTACATGCTCAGGTGTTTCAATCTGCCGTAAGTCATCCCCACAATTGCCAAGGTCCTTTTCACTGGTGAAGACTGAAGCAAAGTATTCATTGAGCACCTCCGCTGCCTCCTCCGATTCCATGCACACGTTTCCACTTTGGCTCCCAAATGCTCACCCTCTTGCTCTTCACATACTTGTGGAATGCCTCAATTCTGCTGACCGAGGCCTTTTCGTGGCCCCTTCTGACTCTCCTAATCCCATTCTTAAGCTCCCTCCTGGCACCTTTGTAATTTTCTAGAGATCTAACAGTACCTAGCTTCTTGAACCTTTCGTAAGCTTTTCTTTTCTTCTTGACTAGACCTCCACATCCTTTGTCCACCACGGTTCTTCTACCCTGCCGTCCTTTCCCCGCCTCAACAGAACGTACCCATGCAGAACTCCATGCAAGTGTTTCCTGAACATTTGCCACATTTCTGCCGTGCATTTCCTTGAGAACATCTGCTTTCAATTTATGCTGCCAAGTCCCTGCCTAATAGCCTCGTATTTCCCCCTTACTCCAATTGGACGCTTTTCCAACTTGTCTGTTCCTACTCGCGCTGTGGTGGAGGAGATTGAGTTGTGGTCACTATCTCCAAAATGCTCTCCCTGGAGAGACCTGACACCTGACCAGGTTCGTTTCCCAATACCACATCAAGTACAGCCTCTCCTCTGGTTGGCTTGTCAGGGAACCTTCCTGAACACACTCAACAAACTCCACCCCGTCTAAACCCTTTGCTCTAGGGAGATGCTGATCAATATTCGGAAAGTTAAAATCGCCCATCACAACAGCCCTATCATTATTATTATTGCACCGTTCCAGAATCTGCCTCCCTGTCTCAGAGACAGTCTATCGCCATCTATAAACCACAATATACAGTGCAGTTAAAAAAAAAACGAGACAACGTTCCTCCGGAACGATATCACGAGAAAGCACAAAACGGACCACACAAGAAAAACCACGTAACGCTTGGTAATCCCCAATCCGGAGTCCGGAGAGGCTGCTGCGTGTCAGCATCGCGCTACCGTCTTAGCGCGTTCCCCGGAAAGGAGCTCCAAACCCACCAGGCAGAACTGAAGCTACAAGACCCACACAAACCCACAGAGTTACACGTAGTTTCAACAGCGCAGACAATACCATTATTGATAAAGAGACTAACTGACAAAGACAACATAGTTTCAACACTGCAAAGCAAAACCATAATCTGATTAAGACGGTTTAGAAAAAGAGCCTGGAAGTCCCGACAGCCCATCATCTCACACAGACGGTAGAAGGATATCCTCGATATCCCGGTTACTACTGGGGGGTCTATAAAAACACTCAGTAGAGTCATTGACCCCTTCCTGTTTCTGACTCCCACCCACAGAGACTCCGTATACAATCCCTCCACGACTTCCTCCTTTTCTGCAGCCCAGACACTATCCCCGATTAGCAATGCACCTTGTCCTTTTTCAAACATCTAAAGCCCGGCTTTAGGTGATACTCCATGTAATAGACACATCTCAAACCGCCCGGCCTAGTCCATCTTTGCTCCGCCATCTGCCGCTCCTTCCCCCCGCCAACTCCCTGCCGTCTGTCACTACTTACGCGCCAACCGCCCCCCATCCTCCATCTCTTTACTTCTCTTCCCACCCACCCGCCACGCCTCCCCGACAGCATTAGCAAACGCACCCCCACCCCCTCCCGGGACGGTTCAGGTGCAACCCGTCCCGCTCGTACAGGCCACCCCATTCCCCAGAAATCATCGCAATGGTCCAAGAATTGGAAAGCCGTGACCCCCCCGCCCCACTCCCCCCCGCGCCGTCGCCTCAGCCACTCATTCATCCGCCCTACCCTCCTGCCCCGACCTTCACCAGCTCGTGGCGCTGGGGGTGATCCGGAGAGGTCCGGCTCGTCGGCCTCCTTCCTGACTCCCTAAACTCGCCGCGCGGGGCCTCGACCCCTCTTCTGCTTCTGTCATTGGTACCAATGGCTGCACCCACACCCTCCTCTTCCAGAATATCCTTCAACCACTCACAGACACCCTGGGGGCCCGAGCACCTGGGAGGCAATACGCTATTCTGGCACCTCTTGGGCTGCCACAGACCTCCCGTTAACTATCGAGTCCCCTCTGACTTCACTCCCCACCCCCTCAGTGCTATTGGTCTGGCCGCTGCTGCCTTCCCAGGTAGGTCACCCCCAGCAGTATACAAAGGGGGGGGGGTCACCACTCTGGCTTCCTTCTCCCTTTAAGCTCCCTCGGTGTTCTTCACCCATCTCCACCCCGAATTCTGCACCACCTACCCAGGGGGCGTCTCTGTCAAATGCTCTGCCTCCCGGGTTCAATGGGGTCTTCCAGGGGCTGGGAGGGGGGGGTCGTCTTCATGGAGACCATGAGGTCCCGTGAATTCCCACACCCAGCAGGGAGGAGCATCCCACAGCCCTGTCCGACACCCCCCACCCCCCACGCCCGCACTGCACCAAGGGCGGCCAAGACCCAGTCAGCCATAACGCTTCCAACCCGTTTCCCTGGCCTCGGCCTCCTCTCGTCAGACCCTGACGCTCCCACTCTCACTGCCGCCCCGCCCCCCCCCCCCCCCCCAGCAACGGCTACCAGGACAACGGCTGGCCCCACTCGTCCCGTCCGCGTCTCTGTTTGATCCGTGGTGCTCAGCTCCCACCGCTGACTGGGCCTCCGGCAAAGGGGGAGGGGTGGTGGGGTAAGAAATGCCACGAAGGGGAGTTGGAGTCATCGATGTCGAAATGCCAACCGGATGGAGGATTATTCCCAGACGTTGCAAGTCCAACCCAACAGGAGTCTCATCGTGACAGGTCGGAATGGGATTTTGAATTAAAAAGGGTGGGGAGGGGTGGTGACCCACAGGAAAATACCCCTTTCCTCTCCCCCCCCCCCCACCGATATGCAGGAAGGAGCGAAGGCACTCGACAAAGCAGACCCCCACCGAACAGAGTCGGGAATCGGCCGATGTAGAGGTGGCCGCAGCGGAAACACCCAACACAGCAGGTTCCCTCGACAGGCTCGCAGGTGAAGGGGCACGCGGAAGGGAGGTGAGGGGAGGGAGATGAACGGGGACGAGGGAATTGGGTCCAGAGCTGCATTAGGAACTGATCGGACCCTTTTCCAAAAAGGCAGCATCTATCATTAAGGGCCCCGCATCACCCAGGATGCACCCCCATCTCACTCCAAACATCAGGGAGGGGGTACAGGAGCCTGAAGACACACACTCGACGATTCAGGAACAGCTTCTTCCCCTCTGCCATCAGGGTGGAGGAACAGGAGCCTGAAGACACACACTCGACGATTCAGGAACAGCTTCTTCCCCTCTGCCATCAGGGAGGGGGTACAGGAGCCTGAAGACAAACTCACTCGATGATTCAGGAACAGCTTCTTCCCCTCTGCCGTCAGGGAGGATGTACAGGAGCCTGAAGACACACACTCAACGATTCAGGAACAGCTTCTTCCCCTCTGCCATCAGGGAGGAGGTACAGGAGCCTGAAGACACACACTCAGTGATTCAGGAACAGCTTCTTCCCCTCTGCCATCAGGGAGGAGGTACAGGAGCCTGAAGACACACACTCAGTGATTCAGGAACAGCTTCTTCCCCTCTGCCATCAGGGAGGTGGTACAGGGGCCTGAAGACACACACTCAATGATTCAGGGACAGCTTCATCCCCTCTGACATCAGGGAGGATATACAGGGGCCTGAAGAGACACAGTAAACAATTCAGGAACAGCTTCTTCCCCTCTGCCATCAGGGAGGAGGTACAGGAGCGTGAAGACACACACTCAACGATTCAGGAACAGCTTCTTCCCCTCTGCCATCAGGGAGGAGGTACAGGAGCGTGAAGACACACACACAACGATTCAGGAACAGCTTCTTCCCCTCTGCCATCAGGGAGGAGGTACAGGAGCGTTAAGACACACACACAACGATTCAGGAACAGCTTCTTCCCCTCTGCCATCAGGGAGGAGGTACAGGAGCCTGAAGACACACACACAACGATTCAGGAACAGCTTCTTCCCCTCTGCCATCAGGGAGGAGGTACAGGAGCCTGAAGACACACACACTCAGCGATTCAGGAACAGCTTCTTTCCCTCTGCCATCAGGGAGGAGGTACAGGAGCCTGAAGACACACACTCCACGATTCAGGAACAGCTTCTTCCCCTCTGCCATCAGGGAGGGGGTACAGGAGCCTGAAGACACACACTCAGTGTTTCAGGAACCGCTTCTTCCCCTCTGCCATCAGATTTCTCGAACACCCCTCGCTACCGTGCTCCCCTTTCACACAAATTTTTTAACTTTTATATAAATTTCTTATTGGAATTTGTAGTAATTTCGGACGCATGTCATACAGTGGTGGGGAAGGCATTCGTTTGGAGAGGACGAGAATATGAAAGTATATTCAATATGAAATATTGGTGAGGTCTCACTTGCAGCATTGTGAGCAGCATGGGACATCTTGTATTAGAAAGGATGTGCTGACACTGGAGAGGGTTGAAAGGTGGTTCAGTAAAATCATTCCAGGATTGAATGGCTCGTCACATGAAGAGAGTCAGAATTCAGAAGAATCGGGGCGACCGCATTGAAACCTATCGAATGGTGAAAGGTCTTGATAGTGTCGATGTGGAGAGGATGTTTCCTGTAGTGGGGGAGTGTAGGACCAGAGGACACAGATAGAGTGGATGTGGAGAGGATGTTTCCTATAGTGGGGGTGTCTAGGACCAGAGGACACAGATAGAGTGGATGTGGAGAGGATGTTTCCTGTAGTGGGGAAGTCTAGGACCAGAGGACACAGATAGAGTGGATGTGGAGAGGATGTTTCCTATAGTGGGGGAGTCTAGGACCAGAGGACACAGATAGAGTGGATGTGGAGAGGATGTTTCCTATAGTGGGGGAGTCTAGGGCCAGAGGGCACAGATAGAGTGGATGTGGAGAGGATGTTTCCTATAGTGGGGGAGTCTAGGGCCAGAGGGCACAGATAGAGTGGATGTGGAGAGGATGTTTCCTATGGTGGGGGAGTCTAGGACCAGAGGACACAGATAGAGTGGATGTGGAGAGGATGATTCCTATGGTGAGGGGTCTGGGACCAAAGGACACAGATAGAGTGGATGGGGAGAGGATGTTTCCTATAGTGGGGGAGTCTAGGACCAGAGGACACAGATAGAGTGGATGTCGAGAGGATGATTCCTATGGTGAGGGGTCTGGGACCAAAGGACACAGATAGAGTGGATGTGGAGAGGATGTTTCCTATAGTGGGGGAGTCTAGGACCAGAGGACACAGATAGAGTGGATGTGGAGAAGATGTTTCCTATAGTGGGGGTGTCTAGGACCAGAGGACACAGATAGAGTGGATGTGGAGAGGATGTTTCCTATAGTGGGGGGGGGGAGTCTAGGACCAAAGGACACAGATAGAGTGGATGTGGAGAGGATGTTTCCTATAGTGGGGGTGTCTAGGACCAGAGGACACAGATAGAGTGGATGTGGAGAGGATGTTTCCTATAGTGGGGGTGTCTAGGAACAGAGGACACAGATAGAGTGGATGTGGAGAGGATGTTTCCTATAGTGGGGGAGTCTAGGACCAGAGGACACAGATAGAGTGGATGTGGAGAAGATGTTTCCTATAGTGGGGGTGTCTAGGACCAGAGGACACAGATAGAGTGGATGTGGAGAGGATGTTTCCTATAGTGGGGGTGTCTAGGACCAGAGGACACAGATAGAGTGGATGTGGAGAGGATGTTTCCTATAGTGGGGGAGTGTAGGACCAGGGGACACAGATAGAGTGGATGTGGAGAGGATGTTTCCTGTAGCGGGGGAGTCTAGGACCAGAGGACACAGATAGAGTGGATGTGGAGAGGATGTTTCCTATAGTGGAGGAGTCCAGGACCAGAGGACACAGATAGAGTGGATGTGGAGAGGATGATTCCTATGGTGAGGGGTCTGGGACCAAAGGACACAGATAGAGTGGATGTGGAGAGGATGTTTACTATAGTGGGGGAGTCTAGGACCAGAGGACACAGATAGAGTGGATGTGGAGAGGATGTTTCCCATAGTGGGGGAGTCTAGGACCAGAGGACACAGACAGAGTGGATGTGGAGAGGATGTTTCCTGTAGTGGGGGAGTCTAGGACCAGAGGACACAGATAGAGTGATGTGGAGAGGATGTTTCCTATAGTGGGGGAGTCTAGGGCCAGAGGGCACAGATAGAGTGATGTGGAGAGAATGTTTCCTATAGTGGGGGAGTCTAGGGCCAGAGGGCACAGATAGAGTGGATGTGGAGAGGATGTTTCCTATAGTGGGGGAGTCCAGGACCAGAAGACACAGATAGAGTGGATGTGGAGAGGATGTTTCCTATAGTGGGGGAGTCTAGGACCAGAGGACACAGATAGAGTGGATGTGGAGAGGATGTTTACTATAGTGGGGGAGTCTAGGACCAGAGGACTCAGATAGAGTGGATGTGGAGAGGATGTTTCCCATAGTGGGGGAGTCTAGGACCAGAGGACACAGATAGAGTGGATGTGGAGAGGATGTTTCCTATGGTGAGGGGTCTGGGACCAGAGGACACAGATAGAGTGGATGTGGAGAGGATGTTTCCTATAGTGGGGGAGTCTAGGACCAGAGGACACAGATAGAGTGGATGTGGAGAGGATGTTTCCTGTAGTGAGGGAGTCTAGGACCAGAGGACACAGATAGAGTGGATGTGGAGAGGAGGTTTCCTGTAGTGGGAGAGTCTAGGACCAGAGGACACAGATAGAGTGGATGTGGAGAGGATGTTTCCTATAGTGGGGGGGGGGGGAAGTCTAGGACCAGAGGACACAGATAGAGTGGATGTGGAGAGGATGTTTCCTATAGTGGGGGGGGGGGAAGTCTAGGACCAGAGGACACAGATAGAGTGGATGTGGAGAGGATGTTTCCTATAGTGGGGGAGTCTAGGACCAGAGGACACAGATAGAGTGGATGTGGAGAGGATGTTTCCTATAGTGGGGGAGTCTGGGACCAGAGGACACAGATAGAGTGGATGTGGAGAGGATGTTTCCAGTAGTGGGGGAGTCTAGGACCAGAGGACACAGATAGAGTGGATGTGGAGAGGATGTTTCCTGTAGTGTGGGAGTCTAGGACCAGAGGACACAGATAGAGTGGATGTGGAGAGGATGTTTCCTATAGTGGGGGGGGGCAGTTTAGGGTCAGAGGGGCACAGCCTCAGAATAGAGGGAGGTCCTTTCAGAACGGAGATGAGGAGGAATTTATTTCGCCCGAGCGGGGTGAATCTGTGCTATTCGATGTTGGATTCTGGATTGGTCAGGGTTTGAAGGGACATAGGGGTGGGGGTGGAAGTTGCGGGAGGCAGGGGATTGGGGCTGGGAGGAAAAATGAAATGACGGAGCAGACTCGATGGGCCAAATGGACTGATTCTGCCCCCCCCCCCCATCTTACGGTCTTAGAACGAGCCTGATTCTGAATCTAATGGCAGTTTCCTCTCTCCGAAGGTCACCCCGGGTTGGACCGGTTGCCCCGCCGAGCGACTCCTGCACTGTGAACCCCGCCGCATCCCATCGCCTGCGCTCGGCGATCAGATAAGCCCCGTCCTCTCTGGACAATTAGATGCATCTGCGCTGAGACTGCGGGTTGTCAGAGATGTCCATCAGTGATAACGGTGTTTACCAGAGTGCTTGATCCTCGCTAATGAAATCACTCTGAATCCTGCCCCGGGGGGCTGAGGGCTCCGCGGCCGGAGCATAAATACCTCAGCACTGCCCGCCGGCCCGCAGTCGGACACGCAGCTCGCTCCGCCGTGCGACCCCCTCCCGGGACCGGTGACCGGAGACCGGACAGCGCCGGAGCGCAGCACGGCAGGAGGATGGCGCAAGGCGCCGACAGGTACCAGCTCTTCAACCCCCGAGCCTACTTGCGAAACAACTACACGCCCCCCAGGGCCAACTTCGAGCGGGAGGACAGCGTCGTCCCCTGGAAACTCCGCTGCCTCGCTGCTTCCTTCTCCACAGGTCAGGGGCCGGCGTGGCTGGTGGGGGGTCAGTCTTGTCCACTGGCTAGAGGGGAGGGGCCAGTCCAGAGGGGGGGGGGGTCAGTGTTGTCCAGGGGTCGGAGAGTGGTGGGTCGAAGGGAGAGGTCAGCCTTGCCCAGGGACCGGAGAGAGGTGGATGGAGAGGAGGTGTCGGAGCTGACCACGGGGCAGAAGGGAGAGGGATGGGTTCAGTCTTGCCCAGGGGCCAGAGAGGGGCATTTGGGGGAGGGGGGTTGTCAAGCACGTCTGGGGGCCAGAAAGGTGTGGATGGAACAGAGGGGTCAGTGTTGTCCAGGGACCGGACAGGGGTGGTGGTGGGAAACGGATGCCGTCTTGTCCAGAGGCCAGTCATCTGAGGGTGGAGAGGGGTGGGTGAAGGGGCCGGCCAGCGATGTGTGTGTGTGTGTCTGTGTGTGTGTGTACAAGTATGGTCAGGTGTGTGAGTGTGTGTCAGTGTGTGTTTGTGTATGTGTGTGTACAAGTATGGTCAAGTGTGTGCGTGTCTGTGTGTGTACAAGTATGGCCAGGTGTGTGTGTCTGCGTCTGTACAAGTATGGTCAAGTGTGTGTGCGTGTGTGTGTCTGCGTCTGTACAAGTATGGTCAGGTGTGTGTGTGTGTCTGTACAAGTATGGTCAAGTGTGTGTGTGTGTCTGTACAAGTATGGTCAAGTGTGTGTGCGTGTGTGTGTCTGCGTCTGAACAAGTATGGTCAGGTGTGTGTGTGTGTCTGTACAAGTATGGTCAAGTGTGTGTGTGTGTCTGTACAAGTATGGTCAAGTGTGTGTGCGTGTGTGTGTCTGCGTCTGTACAAGTATGGTCAAGTGTGTGTGCGTGTGTGTGTCTGCGTCTGAACAAGTATGGTCAGGTGTGTGTGTGTGTCTGTACAAGTATGGTCAAGTGTGTGTGTGTGTCTGTACAAGTATGGTCAAGTGTGTGTGCGTGTGTGTGTCTGCGTCTGTACAAGTATGGTCAGGTGTGTGTGTGTGTCTGTACAAGTATGGTCAAGTGTGTGTGCGTGTGTGTGTCTGCGTCTGAACAAGTATGGTCAAGTGTGTGTGTCTGCGTCTGTACAAGTATGGTCAAGTGTGTGTGCGTGTGTGTGTCTGCGTCTGAACAAGTATGGTCAACTGTGTGTGCGTGTGTGTGTCTGCGTCTGTACAAGTATGGTCAGGTGTGTGTGTCTGCGTCTGTACAAGTATGGTCAAGTGTGTGTGTGGGTCTGTACAAGTATGGTCAAGTGTGTGTGTGGGTCTGTACAAGTATGGTCAAGTGTGTGTGCGTGTGTGTTTCTGTGTCTGTACAAGTATGGTCAGGTGTGTGTGTGTGTCTGTACAAGTATGGTCAAGTGTGTGTGTCTGCGTCTGTACAAGTATGGTCAAGTGTGTGTGTGGGTCTGTACAAGTATGGTCAAGTGTGTGTGTGGGTCTGTACAAGTATGGTCAAGTGTGTGTGCGTGTGTGTGTCTGTGTCTGTACAAGTATGGTCAGGTGTGTGTTTCTGTGTCTGTACAAGTATGGTCAGGTGTGTGTGTGTGTCTGTACAAGTATGGTCAAGTGTGTGTGTCTGCGTCTGTACAAGTATGGTCAAGTGTGTGTGTGGGTCTGTACAAGTATGGTCAAGTGTGTGTGTGGGTCTGTACAAGTATGGTCAGGTGTGTGTTTCTGTGTCTGTACAAGTATGGTCAGGTGTGTGTGTGTGTCTGTACAAGTATGGTCAAGTGTGTGTGTCTGCGTCTGTACAAGTATGGTCAAGTGTGTGTGTGGGTCTGTACAAGTATGGTCAAGTGTGTGTGTGGGTCTGTACAAGTATGGTCAAGTGTGTGTGCGCGTGTGTGTCTGTGTCTGTACAAGTATGGTCAGGTGTGTGTTTCTGTGTCTGTACAAGTATGGTCAGGTGTGTGTTTCTGTGTCTGTACAAGTATGGTCAAGTGTGTGTCTGTGTCTGTACAAGTATGGTCAAGTGTGTGTAGGTGTGCTCATGTATGACAGCCACGGTCAGGTGTGTGTGTGGGGTCGTGAAGAGGTGTGCTCAGGCACGGTCAGGTGTGTCCAGGTGTGTGTGTGGGGTCGTGAAGAGGTGCGCTCAGACACGGTCAGGTGTGTGTGTGGGGTCGTGAAGAGGTGTGCTCAGGCACGGTCAGGTGTGTCCAGGTGTGTGTGTGGGCTCGTGAAGAGGTCTGCTCAGGCACGTTCAGGTGTGTGTGTGTGTGGGGTCGTGAAGAGGTGTGCTCAGGTACGGTCAGGTGTGTGTGTGGGTTCGTGAAGAGGTGTGCTCAGGTACGGTCAGGTGTGTGTGTGGGTTCGTGAAGAGGTGTGCTCAGACACGGTCAGGTGTGTGTGTGTGTGTGGGGTCGTGAAGAGGTGTGCTCAGACACGGTCAGGTGTGTGTGTGGGTTCGTGAAGAGGTGTGCTCAGGTACGGTCAGGTGTGTGTGTGGGTTCGTGAAGAGGTGTGCTCAGACACGGTCAGGTGTGTGTGTGGGGTCGTGAAGAGGTGTGCTCAGACACGGTCAGGTGTGTGTGTGGGGTCGTGAAGAGGTGTGCTCAGACACGGTCAGGTGTGTGTGTGGGGTCGTGAAGAGGTGTGCTCAGACACGGTCAGGTGTGTGTGTGGGGTCGTGAAGAGGTGTGCTCAGGCACGGTCAGGTGTGTCCAGGTGTGTGTGTGGGGTCGTGAAGAGGTGTGCTCAGACACGGTCAGGTGTGTGTGTGGGGTCGTGAAGAGGTGTGCTCAGACACGGTCAGGTGTGTGTGTGGGGTCGTGAAGAGGTGTGCTCAGGCACGGTCAGGTGTGTCCAGGTGTGTGTGTGGGGTCGTGAAGAGGTGTGCTCAGGCACGGTCAGGTGTGTCCAGGTGTGTGTGTGTGTGTGGGGTCGTGAAGAGGTGTGCTCAGACACGGTCAGGTGTGTCCAGGTGTGTGTGTGGGGTCGTGAAGAGGTGTGCTCAGGCACGGTCAGGTGTGTCCAGGTGTGTGTGTGGGGTCGTGAAGAGGTGTGCTCAGGCACGGTCAGGTGTGTCCAGGTGTGTGTGTGGGGTCGTGAAGAGGTGTGCTCAGGTACGGTCAGGTGTGTGTGTGGGGTCGTGAAGAGGTGTGCTCAGGTACGGTCAGGTGTGTGTGTGGGGTCGTGAAGAGGTGTGCTCAGGCACGGTCAGGTGTGTCCAGGTGTGTGTGTGGGGTCGTGAAGATGTGTGCTCAGGCACGGTCAGGTGTGTCCAGGTGTGTGTGTGGGGTCGTGAAGAGGTGTGCTCAGGCACGGTCAGGTGTGTGTGTGGGGTCGTGAAGAGGTGTGCTCAGGCACGGTCAGGTGTGTGTGTGGGGTCGTGAAGAGGTGTGCTCAGGCACGGTCAGGTGTGTCCAGGTGTGTGTGTGGGGTCGTGTGCTCAGACACGGTCAGGTGTGTGTATGTGTGGGGTCGTGAAGAGGTGTGCTCAGACACGTTCAGGTGTGTCCAGGTGTGTGTGTGGGGTCGTGAAGAGGTGTGCTCAGGCACGGTCAGGTGTGTGTGTGGGGTCGTGAAGAGGTGTGCTCAGGCACGGTCAGGTGTGTGTGTGGGGTCGTGAAGAGGTGTGCTCAGGCACGGTCAGGTGTGTCCAGGTGTGTGTGTGGGGTCGTGAAGAGGTGTGCTCAGGCACGGTCAGGTGTGTGTGTGGGGTCGTGAAGAGGTGTCAGACACGGTCAGGTGTGTCCAGGTGTGTGTGTGGGGTCGTGAAGAGGTGTGCTCAGACACGGTCAGGTGTGTCCAGGTGTGTGTGTGGGGTCGTGAAGAGGTGTGCTCAGACACGGTCAGGTGTGTCCAGGTGTGTGTGTGGGGTCGTGAAGAGGTGTGCTCAGGCACGGTCAGGTGTGTGTGTGGGGTCGTGAAGAGGTGTGCTCAGACACGTTCAGGTGTGTCCAGGTGTGTGTGTGGGGTCGTGAAGAGGTGTGCTCAGGCACGGTCAGGTGTGTCCAGGTGTGTGTGTGGGGTCGTGAAGAGGTGTGCTCAGACACGGTCAGGTGTGTGTGTGGGGTCGTGAAGAGGTGTGCTCAGGCACGGTCAGGTGTGTGTGTGGGGTCGTGAAGAGGTGTGCTCAGACACGTTCAGGTGTGTCCAGGTGTGTGTGTGGGGTCGAGAAGAGGTGTGCTCAGGCACGGTCAGGTGTGTGTGTGTGTGTGGGGTCGTGAAGAGGTGTGCTCAGGCACGGTCAGGTGTGTGTGTGGGGTCGTGAAGAGGTGTGCTCAGACACGGTCAGGTGTGTGTGTGGGGTCGTGAAGAGGTGTGCTCAGGCACGGTCAGGTGTGTCCAGGTGTGTGTGGGGTCGTGAAGAGGTGTGCTCAGACACGGTCAGGTGTGTCCAGGTGTGTGTGGGGTCGTGAAGAGGTGTGCTCAGGCACGGTCAGGTGTGTGTGTGGGGTCGTGAAGAGGTGCGCTCAGACACGGTCAGGTGTGTGTGTGTGTGTGGGGTCGTGAAGAGGTGTGCTCAGGCACGGTCAGGTGTGTCCAGGTGTGTGTGTGGGGTCGAGAAGAGGTGTGCTCAGGCACGGTCAGGTGTGTCCAGGTGTGTGTGTGGGGTCGTGAAGAGGTGTGCTCAGGCACGGTCAGGTGTGTGTGTGTGTGGGGTCGTGAAGAGGTGTGCTCAGGTACGGTCAGGTGTGTCCAGGTGTGTGTGTGGGGTCGTGAAGAGGTGTGCTCAGGCACGGTCAGGTGTGTGTGTGTGGGGTCGTGAAGAGGTGTGCTCAGACACGGTCAGGTGTGTCCAGGTGTGTGTGTGGGGTCGTGAAGAGGTGTGCTCAGACACGGTCAGGTGTGTCCAGGTGTGTGTGTGGGGTCGTGAAGAGGTGTGCTCAGGCACGGTCAGGTGTGTGTGTGGGGTCGTGAAGAGGTGTGCTCAGGCACGGTCAGGTGTGTGTGTGGGGTCGTGAAGAGGTGTGCTCAGACACGGTCAGGTGTGTCCAGGTGTGTGTGGGGTCGTGAAGAGGTGTGCTCAGGCACGGTCAGGTGTGTGTGTGGGGTCGTGAAGAGGTGTGCTCAGGCACGGTCAGGTGTGTCCAGGTGTGTGTGTGGGTTCGTGAAGAGGTGTGCTCAGGCACGGTCAGGTGTGTGTGTGGGGTCGTGAAGAGGTGTGCTCAGGCACGGTCAGGTGTGTCCAGGTGTGTGTGGGGTCGTGAAGAGGTGTGCTCAGGCACGGTCAGGTGTGTGTGTGGGGTCGTGAAGAGGTGCGCTCAGACACGGTCAGGTGTGTCCAGGTGTGTGTGTGGGGTCGAGAAGAGGTGTGCTCAGGCACGGTCAGGTGTGTGTGTGGGGTCGTGAAGAGGTGCGCTCAGACACGGTCAGGTGTGTCCAGGTGTGTGTGTGGGGTCGTGAAGAGGTGTGCTCAGGCACGGTCAGGTGTGTGTGTGGGGTCGTGAAGAGGTGTGCTCAGGCACGGTCAGGTGTGTGTGTGTGGGGTCGTGAAGAGGTGTGCTCAGACACGGTCAGGTGTGTCCAGGTGTGTGTGTGGGGTCGTGAAGAGGTGTGCTCAGACACGGTCAGGTGTGTCCAGGTGTGTGTGTGGGGTCGTGAAGAGGTGTGCTCAGGCACGGTCAGGTGTGTGTGTGGGGTCGTGAAGAGGTGTGCTCAGACACGGTCAGGTGTGTGTGTGGGGTCGTGAAGAGGTGTGCTCAGACACGGTCAGGTGTGTCCAGGTGTGTGTGTGGGGTCGTGAAGAGGTGTGCTCAGGCACATTCAGGTGTGTCCAGGTGTGTGTGTGGGGTCGTGAAGAGGTGTGCTCAGGCACATTCAGGTGTGTCCAGGTGTGTGTGTGTGGGGTCGTGAAGAGGTGTGCTCAGGCACGGTCAGGTGTGTCCAGGTGTGTGTGTGGGGTCGTGAAGAGGTGTGCTCAGGCACGGTCAGGTGTGTGTGTGTGTGTGGGGTCGTGAAGAGGTGTGCTCAGGCACGGTCAGGTGTGTGTGTGGGGTCGTGAAGAGGTGTGCTCAGGCACGGTCAGGTGTGTCCAGGTGTGTGTGTGGGGTCGTGAAGAGGTGTGCTCAGGCACATTCAGGTGTGTCCAGGTGTGTGTGTGGGGTCGTGAAGAGGTGTGCTCAGGCACATTCAGGTGTGTCCAGGTGTGTGTGTGTGGGGTCGTGAAGAGGTGTGCTCAGGCACGGTCAGGTGTGTCCAGGTGTGTGTGTGGGGTCGTGAAGAGGTGTGCTCAGACACGGTCAGGTGTGTCTGTGGGGTCGTGAAGAGGTGTGCTCAGGCACGTTCAGGTGTGTCCAGGTGTGTGTGTGGGGTCGTGAAGAGGTGTGCTCAGGCACGGTCAGGTGTGTCCAGGTGTGTGTGTGGGGTCGTGAAGAGGTGTGCTCAGGCACGGTCAGGTGTGTCCAGGTGTGTGTGTGGGGTCGTGAAGAGGTGTGCTCAGGCACGGTCAGGTGTGTCCAGGTGTGTGTGTGGGGTCGTGAAGAGGTGTGCTCAGACACGGTCAGGTGTGTGTGTGTGTGTGGGGTCGTGAAGAGGTGTGCTCAGACACGGTCAGGTGTGTCTGTGGGGTCGTGAAGAGGTGTGCTCAGGTACGGTCAGGTGTGTCCAGGTGTGTGTGTGGGGTCGTGAAGAGGTGTGCTCAGGCACGGTCAGGTGTGTCCAGGTGTGTGTGTGGGGTCGTGAAGAGGTGTGCTCAGGCACGGTCAGGTGTGTCCAGGTGTGTGTGTGGGGTCGTGAAGAGGTGTGCTCAGGCACGTTCAGGTGTGTGTGTGGGGTCGTGAAGAGGTGTGCTCAGACACGGTCAGGTGTGTCCAGGTGTGTGTGTGGGGTCGTGAAGAGGTGCGCTCAGGCACGGTCAGGTGTGTCCAGGTGTGTGTGTGGGGTCGTGAAGAGGTGTGCTCAGACACGGTCAGGTGTGTGTGTGGGGTCGTGAAGAGGTGTGCTCAGACACGGTCAGGTGTGTGTGTGTGTGGGGTCGTGAAGAGGTGTGCTCAGGCACGGTCAGGTGTGTGTGTGGGGTCGTGAAGAGGTGTGCTCAGACACGGTCAGGTGTGTGTGTGGGGTCGTGAAGAGGTGTGCTCAGACACGGTCAGGTGTGTGTGTGGGGTCGTGAAGAGGTGTGCTCAGGCACGGTCAGGTGTGTGTGTGGGGTCGTGAAGAGGTGTGCTCAGACACGGTCAGGTGTGTGTGTGGGGTCGTGAAGAGGTGTGCTCAGACACGGTCAGGTGTGTGTGTGGGGTCGTGAAGAGGTGTGCTCAGACACGGTCAGGTGTGTGTGTGGGGTCGTGAAGAGGTGTGCTCAGGCACGGTCAGGTGTGTGTGTGGGGTCGTGAAGAGGTGTGCTCAGGCACGGTCAGGTGTGTCCAGGTGTGTGTGTGGGGTCGTGAAGAGGTGTGCTCAGGCACGGTCAGGTGTGTCCAGGTGTGTGTGTGGGGTCGTGAAGAGGTGTGCTCAGGCACGGTCAGGTGTGTGTGTGGGGTCGTGAAGAGGTGTGCTCAGGCACGGTCAGGTGTGTGTGTGGGGTCGTGTGCTCAGGCACGTTCAGGTCCCCCCCTGCGTCGGGCGGCCTCAGCGAGGTGGGGGGCACCAGTAACCGGGAACTCCGTGCCGTCCGCAGGGGAGATCCGGGGCCAGACCCTGCTGGACATCGGCTCCGGACCCACCCTCTACCAGGTCATCAGCGCCTGCGACTTCTTCACCACCGTCATCCTGTCCGACTACCTGGAGAGCAACCGGGAGGAACTCCGCAAGTGGCTGCGGGCCGAGGCGGGCGCCTTCGACTGGAGCCCCTACGTCAAGTACGTGTGCGGCCTCGAGGGCAAGAGGTGAGTTCGCCAGGGGGGCCAGGATGGTGGCGTTGGGAGAGAGGGGGGGGGTCTGGTCCGACTGAGTGTCTCCCTAATCGGTCAGTGTGAGGGGTCGGGGGTAAGGGCAGCGATTTCAATAGATCTGGTGTGATGGCCGTGGTGACCAGGTCGGTGTTGGGTATATTAAAGGCGGAGGTTGGTTAATCACGGAAGTGGGCACAGCCTCTGAATAGCGGGATGCCCTTTTAGAACAGATAGAGAATCAGTGGAATTCATTGCTACGGACAGCCTTGGAGGACAAGTCCTTGGGGTATATGTAAAGTGGAGGTCGACAGGTTCTTGATCAGTCGGGGCATCAGAGGTTACGGGGAGAATGGGGTTGAGAGGGATAGTAAATCAGCCATGATGGAATGGCGGGGCAGACTCGATGGGCTGAATGGCCACTCCAATGCCTTGTGGTCAATATCAGTGACAGATTTCGGAATCACACTGAGTTAGAAAACCTACGGCACAGTACAGGCCCTTCGGCCCACAAAGCTGAACACGTCCCCACCTTAGAAATGACCTAGGGTTACCCATAGCCCTCTCTATTTTTCTGAGTTCCATGTACCTGTTCAGAAGCCTCTTAAAAGACCCCATCGTATCCACCTCCACCACCATCGCCGGCAGCCCATTCCACACACTCACCACTCTCCCCTGACATCTCCTCTGTACCTACTCCCCAGCACCTTAAACCTGTGTCCTCTTGGGGCAGCCATTTCAGCCCTGGGGAAAAAAGCCTCTGACTATCCACACGATCAATGCCTCTCATCATCTTGTTCACCTCTATCAGGTCACCTCTCATCCTCCATCACTCCAAGGAGAAAAGGCCGAGTTCACACAACCTATTCTCATAAGGCGTGCTCCCCAATCCCGGCAACATCCTTGTAAATCTCCTCTGCACCCTTTCTACGGCTTCCACATCCTTCCTGTAGTGAGGCGACCAGAACTGAGCACAGTACTCCAAGTGGGGTCTGACCAGGGTCCTATAGAGCTGCAACATTACCTCTCGGCTCCTAAACTCAATCCCACGATCGATGAAGGCCGACGCACCGTCCGCCTTCTCAAGCACAGAGTCGACCTGCGCGGCTGCTTTGAGCGTCCTGTGGACTCGGACCCCCCCAGATCCCTCTGATATGATCTTCTGTTCTGGAGTCGCTGAGGTCCCTCCAGGTGGGGTAAACCTGCTCCCCCCCCCCCAGGCTGGGAGGGGGGTGAGGTCACATCCCGGGTCCTGTGAACAGTAGTACCAGTATTCCTTCTGTGAGGACAGTCTGGGTTCACGCAGGGAAAGGGAGGGTAGGCCGGGACTTGACTGGAATTCAGAGAAGCCCAGGGGGGTATTGGCAGGATCGGGGGTGGTGGGGGGCGGGGGAACGCTTCCTGCTGACAGGGAACTGTGAAACCCGCACCACTGAGGGATGATCGAGTTGGGAATGTCTCCGGGGGAGAGTGATGGGGGGGAAGGGATTTGGGAGGGGGGGTGTGCGTTTTTTTTTTTTGGCTGATTGGCGGTGAAGTGCGTCGTTCGCATCAGCGGGTGTGCTGGGGGGCGGGCGGGGGCAGCTTCTTGCAAGCGACCAGTAACCCGTTACCCGGACGGCGGGAGGAAACCCCTCGCAGGCAGCGGCGGGAATTGAACCTCTCCACCCCGGGCAGGGTGGGGCGGCAGGCCCTGGAGAAAACGGACTGTCGTAGACAAGGGAACAGGCTCCGGGAGAAACGGGGCGGGGGGGGGGAAATTGCTGTGACCGGTGTGGGACGTCCGGTGATGTGCTATAGACAATAGGTGCAGAAGTAGACCGTTCGGCCCTTCGAGCCTGAACCGCCATTCTGAGATCATGGCTGATCATCTACTATCAATACCCTGTTCCTGCCTTGTCCCCATATCCCTTGATTCCCCTATCCATAAGATACCTATCTAGCTCCTTCTTGAAAGCATCCAGAGAATTGGTTTCCACTACCTTCCGAGGCAGTGCATTCCAGACTTCCACAACTCTCTGGGAGAAGAAGTTTTTCCTTAACTCTGTCCTAAATCACCTACCCTTTATTCTCAAACCATGCCCTCTGGTACTGGACTCTCCCAGCATCTGGAACATATTTCCTGCCTCTATCCTGTCCAATCCCTTAATAATCTTATATGTTGTAAGCAGATCCCCTCTCAAACTCCTTAACTCCAGCGTGTACAAGCCCAGTCTCTCTAACCTCTCTGCGGACAGAAGGTGACTGTGGGGGGACAGGAACCAGGGTGAAGTAGGCTTTGGGAGAAAGGGGGGGCTGTGACCGGTGTGGGATGTCCAAAGATGTGCTGACCTTCTGGGCAGTGACTGTGGACGGGGTGACGGTGGCTGACGGGAACCCCCAGGGTGTAGCAGGCTTTGGAAGGAGGGGGCTGTGACCGGTGTGGGACGTCCAAAGATGTGCTGACCCCGTGTGCAGTGACCAGTGGACAGGGGTGGCAGTAGAGTAGAAGAGCCCCCAGGGTGTAGCAGGAGGGGTCTGTGACCGGTGTGGGATGTCCAGTGGTGTGCTGAGGTAGTGGACGGGGTGATTGCGGTGGAGGGGGTGAAGCAGGTTTCGGGAGAAGGAGCTGTCACCACTGCAGACGTCCGGCAATGCGCTGACCGCCCTGCGCAGTGACCAGTGGACAGAGGGACGACCGTGATGGACGGGAACCGGGCTTTGCTGTGGACTGGTGTGAGACGGCTGGTGATAATGTTGACCCTCTGGCGCAGTGACCAGTGGACAGAGGGGCGACCGTGGTGGACGGGAACCGGGCTTTGCTGTAGGACGGCTGGTGATAATGTTGACCCTCTGGCGCAGTGACCAGTGGACAGAGGGGCGACTGTGGTGGACGGGAACCGGGCTTTGCTGTGGGACGGCTGGTGATAATGTTGACCCTCTGGCGCAGTGACCAGTGGACAGAGGGGCGACTGTGGTGGACGGGTACCGGGCTTTGCTGTGGGACGGCTGGTGATAATGTTGACCCTCTGGCGCAGTGACCAGTGGACAGAGGGGCGACTGTGGTGGACGGGTACCGGGCTTTGCTGTGGGACGACTGGTGATAATGTTAACCCTCTGGCGCAGTGACCAATGGACAGAGGGGTGACCGTGATGGACGGGAACCGGGCTTTGCTGTGGACCAGTGTGGGTTGGCTGGTGATAATGTTGACCCTCTGGCGCAGTGACCAGTGGACAGAGGGGCGACCGTGGTGGACGGGAACCGGGCTTTGCTGTAGGACGGCTGGTGATAATGTTGACCCTCTGGCGCAGTGACCAGTGGACAGAGGGGCGACTGTGGTGGACGGGAACCGGGCTTTGCTGTGGGACGGCTGGTGATAATGTTGACCCTCTGGCGCAGTGACCAGTGGACAGAGGGGCGACTGTGGTGGACGGGTACCGGGCTTTGCTGTGGGACGGCTGGTGATAATGTTGACCCTCTGGCGCAGTGACCAGTGGACAGAGGGGCGACTGTGGTGGACGGGTACCGGGCTTTGCTGTGGGACGACTGGTGATAATGTTAACCCTCTGGCGCAGTGACCAATGGACAGAGGGGTGACCGTGATGGACGGGAACCGGGCTTTGCTGTGGACCAGTGTGGGTTGGCTGGTGATAATGTTGACCCTCTGGCGCAGTGACCAGTGGACAGAGGGGCAACTGTGGTGGACGGGAACCGGGCTTTGCTGTGGGACGGTGTGAGACGGCTGGTGATAATGTTGACCCTCTGGCGCAGTGACCAGTGGACAGAGGGGCGACTGTGGTGGACGGGAACCGGGCTTTGCTGTGGGACGGCTGGTGATAATGTTGACCCTCTGGCGCAGTGACCAGTGGACAGAGGGGCGACTGTGGTGGACGGGAACCGGGCTTTGCTGTGGGACGGCTGGTGATAATGTTGACCCTCTGGCGCAGTGACCAGTGGACAGAGGGGCGACTGTGGTGGACGGGAACCGGGCTTTGCTGTGGGACGGCTGGTGATAATGTTGACTCTCTGGTGCAGTGACCAGTGGCAGGCGAGGGAGCAGAGAATGCGGGAGACCATCAAGGACGTCTGTCACTGTGACATCATGAAGGCCGAGCCCCTGCACCCGCGGGTGCTGGAGCCGGTCGACGCCATCAGCACCACCTTCTGCCTGGAGTCCGTGTGCTCCGACAAGGCGTCGCTGGAGGGGGCTCTGAGAAACATCACGTCCCTGCTGAGGCCCGGCGGCTTCCTGCTGATGATCGGGGCCCTGGGCGAGTCCTACTACCTGGCCGGGGAGGTGAGGCTCAGCGTCGTCCCCGTGGACGAAGGCTACGTGAAGGAGGCGGTGAGCAAGTCCGGCTACCGGATCCGCGTCTTCAAAACCTACACCATGCCCCCCGAGCTGAAAACGGGCGTGGACGACGTGACGGGCGTGTTTTACCTGCAGGCCCAGAAGCTCTGACCGGGCACGTTTCCGCCCGGAGCGCGGGGGCGGTCTCGTCCTGTCCCCTTCAGGCGCGACCATTCGGCCCGCAATGCCCCGCCGCCCCCTGGGGAATGGCCCCATCGATCCCAGCACCCCTCTCCCGGTACACGTTCTCTCTGCTGCCCCCGATCAGGGTGAGTTAGCCTGCATTCGGAGACACAGCACGGTAACAGGCCCTCCCGGCCAAAACCCTCTAAGCAGGGTCCTTACTCGCCCTGAAAACTGCACGGCGTTGTAACTCTGTCCGTGTTGTGCCCACTCCGAATATAAATATTGAAAAATCACACGCACTATAAATTCACTGAAGGGTAAAATGAAAAACAGTACAATCATCTTTCACGTTTCATGAACTGCTTCCCATCTGCCTTTCTTACAGCTCTGTGGCAACCAAGGCCATGTGCGTGGGGGCATTTCAGTGGGGGGTATTGGGTATTGGGGATTCCGCCCAACAAGACCGGACGGCCCAATTACACCCTTGTGAACCCACGCACCCGGAGGAATTCCCCGGAGAAGGCACACGCCCCCATACTGACCGTGGCGGGAATTGAACCCGGCTGCTGCTTGGTGCTGGGATAGCGTTGGAATAGCCGCCACGCTGCCCTGCAGCTCTCTGGGGGCGGGGGGGGGTGCTCTTGCTCTCCGTGCTGGGATGCCACGGTAGCATCGTGGTTGGCACGACACTATTGACCATCACAGGAGCAGTATCAGGACATTAGGCCCATCGAATCATGGCCGACCCTTTTCCCTCTCAGCCCCAATCTCCTGGCTTCTCCCAGTACTCCTTCAGGCCCTGACCAATCAAGAACCTATCAACCTCCCCTTTCAACTTAACCAATGACCTGGCCTCCACAGCAGTCTGTGGCAATGAATTCCACTGATTTACCGCCCTCTGCTGAGGTAATTTCTCATCTCTGTTCTAAACGGACAGCCCTCTATTCTGAGGCTGTGTTCTCTGGTCCCAGACTACCCCACTATAGGAAACATCCTCTCCACAAACACTCTATCTGTGCCCTCTGGTCCTAGACTCCCCCACTATAGGAAACATCCTCTCCACAAACACTCTATCTGTATCCTCTGGTCCCAGACTCCCCCACTATAGGAAACATCCTCTCCACAACCACTCTATCTGTATCCTCTGGTCCTAGACACCCCCACTATAGGAAACATCCTCTCCACATCCACTCTATCTGTGTCCTCTGGTCCTAGACTCTCCCACTATAGGAAACATCCTCTCCACATCCACTCTATCTGTATCCTCTGGTCCTAGACACCCCCACTATAGGAAACATCCTCTCCACAACCACTCTATCTGTATCCTCTGGTCCTAGACTCCCCCACTACAGGAAACATCCTCTCCACAACCACTCTATCTGTATCCTCTGGTCCTAGACACCCCCACTATAGGAAACATCCTCTCCACATCCACTCTATCTGTGTCTGGTCCTAGACTCTCCCACTATAGGAAACATCCTCTCCACAACCACTCTATCTGTATCCTCTGGTCCTAGACACCCCCACTATAGGAAACATCCTCTCCACATCCACTCTATCTGTGTCCTCTGGTCCTAGACTCTCCCACTATAGGAAACATCCTCTCCACATCCACTCTATCTGTATCCTCTGGTCCTAGACACCCCCACTATAGGAAACATCCTCTCCACAACCACTCTATCTGTATCCTCTGGTCCTAGACTCCCCCACTACAGGAAACATCCTCTCCACAACCACTCTATCTGTATCCTCTGGTCCTAGACACCCCCACTATAGGAAACATCCTCTCCACATCCACTCTATCTGTGTCTGGTCCTAGACTCTCCCACTATAGGAAACATCCTCTCCACAACCACTCTATCTGTATCCTCTGGTCCTAGACACCCCCACTATAGGAAACATCCTCTCCACATCCACTCTATCTGTGTCCTCTGGTCCTAGACTCTCCCACTATAGGAAACATCCTCTCCACATCCACTCTATCTGTATCCTCTGGTCCTAGACACCCCCACTATAGGAAACATCCTCTCCACAACCACTCTATCTGTATCCTCTGGTCCTAGACTCCCCCACTACAGGAAACATCCTCTCCACAACCACTCTATCTGTATCCTCTGGTCCTAGACACCCCCACTATAGGAAACATCCTCTCCACATCCACTCTATCTGTGTCTGGTCCTAGACTCTCCCACTATAGGAAACATCCTCTCCACAACCACTCTATCTGTATCCTCTGGTCCTAGACACCCCCACTATAGGAAACATCCTCTCCACAACCACTCTATCTGTATCCTCTGGTCCTAGACTCCCCCACTACAGGAAACATCCTCTCCACAACCACTCTATCTGTATCCTCTGGTCCTAGACTCTCCCACTATAGGAAACATCCTCTCCACATCCACTATCTGTGTCCTCTCGTCCTAGACTCCCCCACTAGAGGAAACATCCTCTCCACATCCACTCTATCTGTGTCCTCTGGTCCTAGACTCCCTCGCTATAGGAAACATCCTCTCCACATCCACTCTGTCTGTGTCCTCTGGTCCTAGACTCCCCCACTATAGGAAACATCCTCTCCACATCCACTCTATCTGTGTCCTCTGGTCCTAGACTCCCCCATGATAGGAAACATCCTGTCCACATCCACTCTATCTGTGTCCTCTGGTCCTAGACTCCCCCATGATAGGAAACATCCTGTCCACATCCACTCTATCTGTGTCCTCTGGTCCTAGACTCCCCCACCATAGGTATCACCGCTCTGCCACTCTTATCCAGGCCTTTCACCATTCAACAGGCTTCAGTGAGGTCACCCCCCCCCCCCCCCAACTCTTCTGAATGTGGAGTGTGGAGTTCACAGCTCGGTCCCGGTGTCACTCGTAAGGGTTACGTCGTTCCTCCCCGTGAACGCGCATTTCCTCTCACAGCTCAAAGACAAGCCGGTTAGGCAGGAGAGGGAAGATGCCACGATGCCCACTACATTACCCCAGGCTGCTCTGTGGCACGGCACGAGTGACGGACGCCTTTACCCAGCGGCACCCCACGCGGATTCCACCGTCGCTCTCGGCCCCTTCCTGTGTCCACCGACCGACAGCCGCACCGAAAGATCATCACACGGACCACAGGCAGCAGAGGGAAGACACATTTTGGGCCGAGGCCCTTCGCCAGGATCTGACTTTAAATTCTGACGGCGCCACACCTCGTGTTCTCGATATTTATTGCTGATTTATTTGTAATTATTCAGTTTTCTCTTTTATATTTACACATTCTGTTGTCTTTTGCCCATCGGTTGGCTGCCCGCCTCTGTCGAGTGGGGCTTTCCATTGGGGTCCCAGCGTGTCTCTTTGCACCTACTGTGAATGCCCGCAAGCGCATGGATCCCAGGGTGGTATACGGGGGGGGGGGGGGGGACAGGTCCCTGCACTGAGAACAGGCTCCCCCCCCCCCCCCCCAGAGACGCCGCCTGACCTGGAGAGGGCGCTTCGGGCCGTCAGCTTTACCGCTGGGGCAAACACCCACACCCATACCCCCTGAGTGTGCCAACTGCCGAGCCATGCACCCGAACCACACACACTCCACGGGCACGTGGCCAGGATGCTGCCCTCGGACGTTACGTCCCCTCCCTCATTTCACGGTGTTGGGGGGGCGGGTGTTTCAGGTTTTACCGCAAGGGTGGGTGGGGATAGGGCCAGAGAGAGAAATGGACAGCGGCGGCCAGGCACAACCTGACCCTCACCTACCCACACGGGACCAACTGCCATCCCCTCCTCCCACTCTCTGTCATAGGACACAGGAACGGAATCAGGCCATTTGGCCCATCGAGTCTGCTTCAACATTCCATCACGGCTGATTTGCTGCCCCCCTCAACTCCACTCTCCCACCTTCTGCCCGTGACCTTTGACACACTTACATATCGAGAATCTATCAGCCTCTACTATAAACACACCCAATGACCCGGCCTCCACAGCCGTCTGTAGCAATGAATTCCACAGATTCACCACCCTCTGGCTAAAGAAATTCCTCCTCATCTCTGTTCTAAATGGACGGCCCTCTATTCTGAGGCTGAGTCCTCTGGTCCTAGACTCTCCCAATATAGGAAACATCCTCTCCACATCCACTCCATCTGTGTCCTCTGGTCCTAGACTCCCCCAATATAGGAAACATCCTCTCCACATCCACTCTATCTGTGTCCTCTGGTCCTAGACTCCCCCACTACAGGAAACATCCTCTCCACATCCACTCTATCTGTGTCCTCTGGTCCTAGACTCCCCCAATATAGGAAACATCCTCTCCACATCCACTCTATCTGTGTCCTCTGGTCCTAGACTCCCCCAATATAGGAAACATCCTCTCCACATCCACTCTATCTGTGTCCTCTGGTCCTAGACCCCCCCACTATAGGAAACATCCACTCCACATCCACTCTATCTGTGTCCTCTGGTCCTAGACTCCCCCACTATAGGAAACATCCTCTCCACATCCACTCTGTCCGTGTCCTCTGGTCCTAGACTCCCCCACTATCGGAAACATCCACTCTATCTGTGTCCTCTGGTCCTAGACTCCCCCACTATAGGAAACATCCTCTCCACATCCACTCTATCTGTGTCCTCTGGTCCTAGACTCCCCCACTATAGGAAACATCCTCTCCACATCCACTCTATCTGTGTTCTCTGGTCCTAGACTCCCCCACTATAGGAAACATCCTCTCCACATCCACTCTATCTGTGTCCTCTGGTCCTAGACTCCCCCATGATAGGAAACATCCTCTCCACATCCACTCTATCTGTGTCCTCTGGTCCTAGACTCCCCCAATATAGGAAACATCCTCTCCACATCCAGTCTATCTGTGTCCTCTGGTCCTAGACCCCCCCACTATAGGAAACATCCACTCCACATCCACTCTATCTGTGTCCTGTGGTCCTAGACTCCCCCACTATAGGAAACATCCTCTCCACATCCACTCTGTCCGTGTCCTCTGGTCCTAGACTCCCCCACTATCGGAAACATCCACTCCACATCCACTCTATCTGTGTCCTCTGGTCCTAGACTCCCCCACTATAGGAAACATCCTCTCCACATTCACTTTATCAAGGTCTTTTAGATTTCGATAGGGTTCAATGAGGTTATCCCTCACTCTGCTGAACTCCAGTGAGTACAGGCCCACAGCCATCAAACGTTAACCCTTTCATTCCTGTGAACCTCCTTTGGGCGCTCTCCAATGCCCGCTCCCCCTTTCCGAGATCAGCAACCCCGTCATGCTGCGGGGGTCGGAATCTCCCCCCGCACGCCCGTCCGGACAGGGAAACCTCCTCGGCCTCCGTTCGCACGTCTGTTGAGGAAAGGCTGAGTGAGCTCCTGCCTCCCTCTCTGTGGCAAAGACCACTCGCAGTCTCAGTGCAGAGGAGTTTAGAGAGCGTGTCTCATGACGATAGTCTGGGCGAGCTCGAGCTTCCCCTTTTGGAGAGAGGAGGAGGAGCAGAGGGGACCTGATACAAGATGCTAAGAGGCTGAGGTAGAGTGGACTGCCAGAGACCCTTCCCCCCGGTGGAAGTGGCTTATGCAAGAGGCCACAATTTTAAAGTCATTGCAGGAAATTACAGCGGGGATATCGGTGTGTGGAACGCCCTGCCAGGGATGGTGGTAGAGGCAGGTACATTAGGGGCATTTAAGAAACTCTCGGGATGGCACACGGATGAAAGGGTGAGATTGATCTTACAGCAGCTTAAAGGGTCGGCACAACATTGCGGGCCGAAGGGCCTGTACTGTGCTGTGGTGCTCTACGTTGTGTAAGGTCAGATTTCCCAACCAAACGTGCTCAGACTCCTGTCCCACGGGGGAACAACCCGCGCTTTTGCAGACTCTCCACCTGGGTAGTCCCGGAATCACCCCTCCAGCTCTGTGGGGTCTGACGGCGGGACGAGTTGTCAGTGCACATTCAGTAAGCGTCCGCTGCAGACCGGCGTGCCATTGACCCGCAGCTTCTAACCTCCCGCGGCGGTCGACCGTGCCCCGGCCCTTCGAACTCATCTGTAAACCTTCGTCTGTGTCGCTCGCGTGTGTGAAGGCAAAGCCTCCGTAAAACTTCGAGAATAAAGGCAAAGTGGAAACACAAAACTGTCTCAGACGCACTTCACTTCAAAATCACCGACTCCTTACAGACGGAATCCTCCCGCTCACACGCCGGGAATCACCGGGAAGCTTCAGTGCCCCTGGGTGGCGTAGATATTCCCACCGACGGTGGGGAGAGGACTCACAGTGCCAAGGTTCTGTCCTGGCCGCAAAGTGCAAAGAGAAATCACAGGTTTACCTATTTATCAGTTATTCAGGGCACTTCCCCGACTTTCAGTCGGCTCAGCTCACAGGCGAGGGTGGCTGAGTGTGGTCTGGGTCCCTGATCCCGGGGAACGGGCTTTGGAGGAGACGGGGGCAATACCATAGGAATGGCTGTTCGCATAGCAGGCCTGCTGACTGACGGAAGCTGCTCCCCGGGCTGAAGCAAACCGGCAGACATGACACGCCACAGCGTACCGAGGCCCAAATCCGCACCAGCAACGTTATCAGCACAGAAGGCAGGGCGGTTGTCGTGTTGGCACCCATTAGTTGGGAGATTTGAGTTGGGGAGCTACGAGGTAACGCGGCAGTTCTGTAAAACCCCGGTTAGAACACACTTGGGGGTATTGGAGTGCTCAGTTCTGGTCGCCTCAGTGGAAGCAGGAAGTGGGAGCCTCGGGCAGAGTGACAGGGGGGGATCTCCCGGCACATCTCTGAGCGAGCTTGGGCGTTTTCTCTTTGGAGAGAAGTGACCTGATAGAGCTGAAGAAGACATTGTCTGAGCAGGCAGTCAGAGACATTATTAAAGTGATTGAGGGAAGTACAGGGGCGCTATCAAAGGTGAGAGTGCTGGGTGCGTGGAACACGCTGCCAGGAGTGGTGGTAGAGGCAGATGAATCAGGGTCATTTAAGAGACTTGGATAGGCACAGGGTTGGTAAAATACAGGGCTATGTAGGAGGGAAGACTGGATCGATCGATCATAGATTAAAAAGTGGACTGAGGGCCTGTACTGTTCTACATCCTAGGCAAGGCAGCTCGGGGCTTTGGCTGGTGAGGTCTGATGGGTGGGTAGGGAACGTTGGCACAGGGAGGTCCGGGGTCACTGAAGCCGTGGCAAGAGTGCGCCTCTCGGTGGCGGTGTCTGGTATCGCGCGTGCGCGCCCACACACACACACGGCTTTTACCTCCGACTTCACAACCTTGAACCAAACCCTTCACCGAAAATCACGTCCTCCCTGCCGCAGGATCAGAACATTGTCCGCAGACTCACACGCCAGGAGCGGGACGACACGATCAGAGCTCAGAAGGGTGCAAGGTACCAGTGCCAACGCCTCATTCAGTCACACGGCGTCCCCAGCTCACTCCACCTTTCGATAATCTCCTCTCTCGGCGAGAAGGTGCAGGCTGTCGTCAACCAGAAAGCTATGGGTGAGGGGGAGGGGGGAACGAAGGACAGCTGTCAATATGCAGCGGCCACTCTGTCACGTACAACTGTTGGTTAACGCAGATATTCCATCCGCCAGCAACCCAACGCATAAGAGCACGCGGACGCGGTCAAGAGGTTCAGTTGTTGTTCAGACCGAACATCAGAACGGGGGAAGAAATGTGATCTGAGTGGCTTTGACCGTGGATTGATTGTTGGTGCCAGACGGGGTGGTTTGAGTATCTCAGAAACAGCTGATCTCCTGGGGTTTTCACGCACAACAGTCTCCAGAGTTTACAGAGAATGGTAAAAGAAACAAAAACAATAATCCTCCATTCCTCTCCTGTCCATATACCTATCCAATTTTACTTTAAATGACAATACCGAACCTGCCTCGACCACTTCTACTGGAAGCTCGTTCCACACAGCCACCACTCTCTGAGTAAAGAAGTTCCCCCTCGTGTTACCCTTAAACTTTTGCCCCCAACTCTCAAATCATGTCCTCTTGTTTGAATCTCTCCTACCCTTAATGGAAAAAAGCCTATCCACATCAACTCTATCTATCCCCCTCATAATTTTAAATACCTCTATCAAGTCCCCCCTCAACATTCTACGCTCCAAAGAATAAAGACCTAACTTGTTCAGCCTTTCCCTGTAACTTAGGTGCTGAAACCCAGGTAACATTCTAGTAAATCTCCCCTGTACTCCAATTTGTTGACACCTTTCCTATAATTCGGTGACCAGAATTGTACACGATACTCCAAATTCGGCCTCACCGATGCCTTGTACAATTTTAACATTACATCCCAACTCCTATACTCAATGCTCTGATTTATAAAGTCCAGCATACCAAAAGCTTTCTTCACCCTATCCACATGAGATTTCACTTTCAGGGAACTATGGACCATTATTCCTAGATCACTCTGTTCTACCGCATTCTTCAATGCCCTACCATTTACCATTTATGTCCTATTTTGATTATTCCTACCAAACTGTAGCATCTCACACTTATCAGCATTAAACTCCATCTGCCATCGTTCAGCCCACTCTTCTAACTGGCCTAAATCTCTCTGCAAACTTTGAAAACCTACTTCATTATCCACAGTGCCACCTACCTTAGTATCATCTGCATACTTACCGATCCAATTTACCACCCCATCATCCAGATCATTAATGTATATGACAAACAACATTGGGCCCAGTACAGATCCCTGAGGCACACCACTAGTCACTGGCCTCCAACCTGACAAACAGTTATCCACCACCACTCTCTGGCATCTCCCATCCAGCCACTGTTGGATCCATTTTACTACTTCAATATTAATAGCTAACGATTGAACCTTCCTAACTAAACTTCTGTACGGAACCTTGTCAAAGGCCCTACTGAAGTCCATATAGACAACATCCACAGCTTTACCCTCGTCAACTTTCCTCGTAACCTCTTCAAAAAATTCAATAAGATTGGTCAAACATGACCTTCCACGCACAAATCCATGTTGACTGCTCCTAATCAGACCCTGTCTATCCAGATAATTATATATACCATCTCGAAGAATGCTTTCCATTAATTTACCCACCACTGACGTCAAACTTCCTCAGATGTTCCGCGGAGAGCATTCTAACTGGTTACGTCATCGTCACTGCACAGGATCATCAAAAGCTACAGGCAATTGTAAACTTAGTCAGCTCCATCACGGGCACCAGCCTCCATCGTATCCAAGACATCGTCGAGGAGCGGTGCCTCAGAAAGGCAGCGTCCGTCATTTAGCATCCCCACCACCCAAAACATGCCCTCTTCTCATTGTTACCATCAGGAAGCCCAAGGACACACACTCTGCGATTCAGGAACAGCTTCTCCCCCTCTGCCATCAGGGAGGGGGTACAGGAGCCTGAAGACACACACTCAATGATTCAGGAACAGCTTCTTGCCCTCTGCCATCAGGGAGGAGGTACAGGAGCCTGAAAACACACACTCAACAATTCAGGAACAGCTTCTTCCCCTCTGCCATCAGGGAGGAGGTACAGGAGCCTGAAGACACACACTCAGCGATTCAGGAGCAGCTTCTTCCCCTCTGCCATCAGGGAGGAGGTACAGGAGCCTGAAGACACACACACAACAATTCAGGAACAGCTTCTTCCCCTCTGCCATCAGGGAGGAGGTACAGGAGCCTGAAGACACACACTCAGCGATTCAGGAGCAGCTTCTTCCCCTCTGCCATCAGGGAGGGGGTACAGGAGCCTGAAGACACTCACTCAGTGATTCAGGAACAGCTTCTTCCCCTCTGCCATCAGGGAGGGGGTACAGGAGCCTGAAGACACACACTCAACGATTCAGGAACAGCTTCTTCCCCTCTGCCATCCAATTTCTAAATGGACATTGGACCCATGTACTTTACTTATCCAGTTT